>NC_060956.1:17500998-17515998 GCF_910589235.1 Vespa crabro | reverse complement strand
AAGTTTATATATATATATAAGTATATATATATATAAGTATATATATATATATATATAAGTATATAATATATATATAAGTATATATATATATATATATACATACATACGTGTTCTTTCTGTCTTTATTAGGTACATACGTTATTCTTCGTTGGAAAAAATTTGTTATTTTCTTAACGGTGCCTTACAGAGAGTATAATTATCGCAATAATAATCATGGTTGGTCGATGCCAAATTTGTAGGTACGAACAACCTACAAATATCTACGATTTTAAATGATCGTCCTTTGAGGAACATCAGGCATATTTTTTTCTTTTTTCTTTTTTATTTTTTCTTTTTTTTTTTTTTTTTTTTCTTTTTTTTTAATAATTCTAGAAGGCCAACGGTCGAGTAATTAGAGTCGAGTCACTAAACAATAGTCAGATTCTCAAAGAGGTGAACAAGGTTCCATAGAGATAAATGAAAGACCATTTGGCGTTAACGTCGTTTGCCTTTCACGCGATCTTGACCTGTATTCATGAGCTTCGCAAAAATAGTCGTCGGTAATGCCTCTCAGGATTTTCGATCAGGATTATTATCTTACGATTGAGTTTTTAGTATTTGTCACGAACGCTTGTGAAATGTTTAAATGAATAAGAAAAATTTATTACGTTTCACAGATATAAGATGATTTCAAGGATGTAATTCTTTGATAGGTTCTTAAAGGTTACAGTCGATACTTTCTAAAATCGTCTGGTTTAAAATCGCTTGACAAATTATATATATATATATATTTTTTTTTTATTTTTTTTTTTATTTTATATTTTATAACTCAATTCACGGAGAAAGTTTCGTAAAATATTAAGACATTAAGAATTTCTTTCTTTCGAATATTAATATCATTGTTTTTTCTTTTTTTTTTCCTTCTTTTATTTTTTTACGGTTTAGAGAGTCCAGTCTGCGATGAGATCGAGATGTCGTCTAAGTTAAAACAAGAGGACGAAGCTCGAGTTACAATGACAGGATATCGAGCTCGAGGCTAACCGCAGTGAGAAACGTAAGACACGTGGCCACGCTCGAAAGCGCGAAAAGGAAGTAGAACCTTGCAGCTGACAATAAATTCGTTGTGTTTGTTCCATTAATAGAGTGCCGTATAGCAAGGTTGATCATTGGAAATTGTAGATCAAAAGCGGTCAAGGGATCGAGCGCATTATTTTATGATAGAGTTTTTTCTTTTCTTCTTTCTTTTTCTTTTTCCTTTTTTTTTTTTTCTCTTCTTTCTTTCCGTCGATTTCTTACAAAGAAAAAAAATCATTTTATCGAGAATAACGAGACATAGTTTACGCGGGAGAATTCACGATGGTTCGAAGAAACAGAAGGGGAGAAAGGAAAAATAACGAAGCAACGATGCGAAATGCAACTCGTCTCGTTCGTGCAGTTAACGCATGACGGCGGTTGACGAACACCTGTTGCTTTAGCTATGAACGTTAGGTCGGTGAACAGGGGAATCAATTGACTGTTAAGTCGAAGGGGTGACTAAAGAATACGCACTTTTCTCGATTATTGCATTTACTGAGCAACGTTGTTAATAAAATTACTACTCTTATATCGTGAGTTTTGTATAATGCAATATTAAAAAAGAAAGAAAGAAAAAAAAAATGGAAAAAAGAAAGAAAGAAAGAAAAAAAAAAAGGAAAACAACTCAACGATATTGCTCAACTTTCTTTCAAGCGTACGAGATGAAAAAATAATTTAAGATAATTGAAAAATAGTTATGCATTTTTTTATTTAAACGAGAACGAACAAAGCAATTCGATTCTTTTGTCGGATAATGAAAATAACCTTAAACGAAGCGCGTAATATCTTCATCGAACTTTGTTTTTTTCTTTTTTTTTTTTTTTTTTTTTTTTTATATATATTTTTCATTGGAACCGAAGAACGTGAAATCGAATGAAGATGGAGAAGAGATATTCGCGCGTGCCGCCTTCCTCCTATCCCCTCTTCCTCCCCTACCCTATCCCTATTCTAATCTCTCTTCTCTCTCTTTTCTCTTTTTCTTTCCTATTTCTCTCGGTGAACTTCGATGGATGCCGCCGCGGGGACCCGGTCTTGATCTTGATCCACGAGAGGACCGTGGATCTCGAATCTATTACGTTCTCTTCGCCTCTCCCTTTTACAGTCAACGGCAGCTATATTCCACCTCCTACCATCCGTTTCGCCATTTCCCTCTCCACGAGCTCCTGATGCACGATGCAGGGGAGAAAGACACGCCGCCTTCTGACCGGCACGTAGTTGTTCGAAAACCTTTCTTACCTGCGCTCGCTTTGTCGTTCTACTCGTGGAATCAACTTTCGCGATTCGCCGGGCATAAACGATATTTAGAATTATTTCGGTTTGTTTTACGAGAAAGAGAAAAAAAAGAAAGAAAGAAAGAAAGAAAGAAAGAAGGAAAGAAAGAAAGAAAAGAAAGAAGGAAAGTATATAAAGAGACGATCGATCGATCGATCGATCGATCGATATCGATCGGCTCGATCAAGAGCATCAATCTCTTTTATTTTTCCTTCAGGTTCATTGGCATCATCAACAGGTCTTAAAAAAGTTTCGACGGTAATAGCTCCACTAGTCCGTCGTCAGTCATGTGTTCTACGGTGTATCGCGAGCGGAAGTTCATCGATCGACCGTTCGTATGTGCCAAACGACTTTTATTACTCTCTTGATCGTGGATCATCGCGTGCCCGTCTCCGTTATAATCGATATGACCTATTATTGATCTATTATTTTAACAAATTGGAATATTTATGCTTTTCATGTATATACGTTTGACTTTCGAAAGGACACCTATATCAACATCGACGTATTAACAACAACACCGACAAGGAGATAACTTCAATGACATTATTTCACTGATCGACAAAAGGACGTTTATTTATGTCTTCGATCGGTGATATTGGAAACGGCAAACGTAATCGAGCAGTCATCGTCGTAGCACTTTCTAGTAAATCTTACGCAAAATCGTCGATCGATTATAAAGACGTTTTTATTTATTATCTACGCGGGATTATCTTAACACCTGTCTGTTGTCTCGTTCGCAAGAGGAAACAGCTATCGTGAACATTCACGTTGTAGAATCTATCCCTCCGGCGTGTTCGGACAAGCGTGACAACAGTCGCTACGATAGATCGATTCTGTTTCTTAGGTTCTAGGATAATTGCGACGAGAGAGACAGAAAGAGAAGGAGAGAGAGAGAGAGAGAGAGAGAGAGAGAGAGAGAGAGAGAGAGAGAGAGAGAGAGAGAGAAAGAGAGAATTATTACGAAGGAGAGGAGGGAGAGAGGGAAAGAGAGAATTATTACGAAGGAGAGGAGAGAGAGAGAGAGAGAGAGAAAGAGAAAAGCGGATACTTAAATCACTTAATGACAAACAACAGTTATAAATCATCTTTCAAAAGATTGTCATTCTTAATTCCGTCCTTCTAACCTTCTTCGACGATTATCAAATTACAACTAGTTTCGAAGACTAATTAACATCACGCGGAAGGTAAACAAACGCATCTTGCAGTCATCGTCCGTATATCGGAAAGAGGATCGAGACTAAGTTAGTTTTCTCTCTTTTTCTCTCTCTTTCTCTGTTTCTCTCTTTCTCTCTCCCTCTAAGCAAAAGCACGTCCGTTCCTCCACGCGTTCGTCGACCCGCCGAAGGCCGGCAAAGAGAAGAAGAGGGAGAAGAAGGAGAAGAAAACGCAGAAGAAGAGCAGGAGAAGAAGAAGAAGAAGAAGAAAAAGAAGAGAAGAAGAAGAAGTGAACTGATCGTTCTGGATCCTCCGTGCGAACTTTCGTCGATTGTTTCCTCAAGAGGATCAGGGACCTTCCATCTATCTCTCTTTCTCTCTCTCTCTCTCTCTCTGTTTCTTTATCTCTCTCTCTCTCTCTCTCTCTCTCTCTCTCTCTCTCTCTCTCTCTCTCTCTCTCTATCTATCTCTCCCACCCTATCTTATTCTCTCCCTTTTCGTATCTCTGTTTCACGCGTGATTCATCGAGGCCGGTCTTCGTTGAGCAGGTCAGGGACGGAGGTTGTGAGGCTTCGGTGCTCGACGGTGCAACGTCCCACCTAAATCTCTCTCTCTCTCTCTCTCTCTTTTTCTCTCTCTCTCTCTCTCTCTCTCTCTCGTTTGTTTTCTTTCTTCTTTTTAATTCTTCGACAAGCTCCTTTATCGTTCGAGCATCAATACCGTGGAGAAACCTAACGAAGCTGTCCATCGACGTTCGCATTCGCTTTATTATCTGACCGGTCTAACGATAACGTTCCGCATCGAGAACGATAACGGACGAAGCAAAGCTCGCGGATCGTCGCGGATCGTCGGACTGACGCCGACGACCACTTCGTTTCTCTTCGTTCTTGAGATACTGTGATATATAATACCGATGTACCACTATCACTATTAAAACTTCCCTATATACATAAGTTGGTAAAACGAGGAAGCGAAATAAGAAGCGACGAACAAGAGAACTCTTATTCTCCGTGAACGTCGATTAATGATCCTTGATAATGGCTTAACTCGCACGATTTTTGTATGGTTGAAGATTAGAAAAATTTGCCGGTTAAGAAGGAATAGAGAGAAAAATATAATACAATAGTTGATTAATCATCGTTTAAACGGAGACTCGTTAAATTATTATTTATCCAATTAATTTTTGATTTTCTCGTTTAAAGGGGTGACAATATTGTTGATAGAGATTTTACGACTGATTTATTTCACTGAGTGAATTAATCCTTTTTATAATAATAATAATAATAATAATATTAATAATAATAATAATAATAATAATAATAATAATAATAATAATAATAATAATAATAATAATAATAATAATAATAATAATAATAATAATAATAGTAATAATTATTATTATTAGTACTTTGTAAATCTCGATCACAGTGGTGAAGTGTGGTTCTACGATAAAAGTGTCGTTCGTTTCGAAGAAAATTGGATAAAGTGTTTCTCTTCGAAGATTTATACGTCGTACGTGGACTATCGACCTACACTTTATCGGGTAAGTTGTTATATATAAATATGTATGTATATTTATTTATATTTCTTTACGATATAAAAGTATGGTTAGAATTACGAAGCAGTTGCGTGTTCATTGCGAATAATAAAGAAACTTTAGTTTCGATAATAGAATATTTATTTTACATCGGTATCATTTATAAACTGCCAATGTAGATAATTAATAGGAAAGATTTGATAATTTTTCTCTTATTTTTTTTTCCTTTTTTTCTTTTCTTTTATCGTACAAAAAGATTTAACTTGGAACATTGCAATGTAAATTCTATTATCTTTTAGCAAATGGCAATTCTATTATAGAACTTTGAAATATTTTCTGGTAAAGAGTAACAAAGAGAGAGAGAGAGAAAGAGAGAGAGAGAGAGAGAGAGAGAGAGAGAGAGAGAGAGAGAGAGAGAGAGAGAGAGAGAAAGAGAGTTGTAGGAATAACGGAAGGAAAGGATAAACCATGAGTCAAGTTAGAACACGAAGATCAATAGCATAGATTTAAGAATCTCGAAATCGTTCGGGCAGGAATCGTTTGATAGTATCCACAGCTCGTAATGCATGCCTCGCTCGACTCGTTGGTTCGCGAGGCAAACTTTCGCGTACGCTTGCAATTTCCGTTCTCCGTATCCGTGACGATGATCTATAACCCAAGGCGAATACGAATAAACGTCGGTTTATCGATGGGTAACCGTTTCCTGACTAACGTCTACTTTTACGCGTCGCAAAGGAACGCGTTTGGAAAAGTCATCGTGACTTAGATAAACTTCTATTTTTCCTCCTTTTTCTTTTTCCTTTCTTTTCCTTCTTTTTTTTTTCCTTCCTTTTCAACCTCTTTTACAATTCGACGTCTCGTACTTAATGATGCGAGCAAATTCGAGCACTATCGAGTGGTACTTTCATTTCGAGGAAAGCGTTTCATATCGATCGATCAGCGCGTAACGAGCAATTCTTCCTTTTTGATCGGCTCTATAAATTTCGTTTCGCAGTAATACGCCATCAAAATTTACAACGATTAACTCATATATATATGTATATATATATATATCTTTCAGTTCAATCAAGATACTCATTATCGAGATGGTTTAAATCGATTATGAAAGTTAGAAATTGATGGAGAGTTTCGTTGGATGATAGAAAACGTTGGTACGATCCTTTACGTTAGTATTTTCTTTAATATTTCTGACGATTTTTTAAAAAATCGGAAAGCAAAAAAAAAGAAGAACACGAACGTGAGTGCTTCGAAGTTTATTAACAATCTTGTATGTGGAAAATGTCGATTCTATGTGTTTCATCGTGACCCGTATACTGGGTGACTCTTAATCACGTGCACGAGAGGAGAAAGTAATGAGTACAAAGATAATGAGTAAAACGATCAGCCAAGGTTACTCGTGCGACTGAATTATCGTCGACGAATTGAGCGTACTCGTGTATATGCATTATATATATATATATATATATATATATATATATATATATATATATATATATATATATATATATATATATGTATGTATGTATGTATACATTGTATACATGTATAGATGTTTGTATACATGTTATGTATGTAGAGATACATAGTAGTACGTACCTTAGTACGTAGATATAATGACGTGGATCTCGTTAGAGTCGCCTTAAACGCGATTACGTAAACGCTAATTAATCTTTCAGTTGAATGTACTTATACTAAAGCGTGATATTACTTCTATTACATGAAGAAACGAACGCGTATAAGTCCTTAGAATTTCAAAGCCAAGATAAACGTACTCCCTCTCTCCGATTCGAATGATTCGAAATATTAATTACCAAGAACGTGTACGGTTTACAGCAACCCTTATTTTCCGCTCTGTTTCCATTTTACACCTTTATTCCATGAACCAATCTGTTATATTATATCTACACGTTTTGATCAACTTTTGTTGAAAAAAGGAAAAGAATTTAAAGAGAGATATATATAGAGAGAGAAAGAGAAAGAGAGAGAGAGAGAGAGAGAGAGAGAGAGAGAGAGGAGAAAAAAGACATGGCTTTTATATTTTTTAAAAATTAAATTAGCGCTGATCGAATCAAATGTTACGCTTAGTATAAAAAAAACATCGATTGTCACGTTTCGTTTCCGTATGGTATGTGTGTGTGTGTGTGTACGTGCCTGAGTACGCGTTCGTAAAGATTTTATAATGTTAATTAACATAAAATAGTTAAATGCATTGGAAATATGTTAAACGTGAGATTGTAACTTTTATAGTACGATCCATGTTATTTGTTTTTTGTTGCAATGGTTACATACTTTGAGACTTGGATTCCATACAAAAAGTAAGAAATGCGGTCAGGAATGAAAACCTCGCGTATACACCCGGTACGTGATCGAAGCTATGAGAGAAAGCGTTAGCAAAGAGTTCATCTCAGCGAACCCTTGAACTTGGCCGCTACGCCGACTCGATGGCCGAATTTTCTACGAGACTTGTCGAAGTTTTTGTTGCGTTGCCAGAGATTCGCGCGCGCGCGCGCGTGTACGTATGTATGCATGTATGTACGCGTGTGATAACGTGTTTTTTAATTAATAATTATTTTTTATTCGTCGATCATTTTCATCGTCGTATTTTAAACATTAATTCCTTCCATTTTTTTTCTTCTTATTTCCTTCATTTTTTTTTTCGAAAAAAAAAAATTTACTTTCACTCGTAAACGTTAATATTTAATTTCCTATCTATACGTGATAAGTATACATATACACACACGCACACGCACACGCACACGCATACGCACACGCACACGCACACACACACACACACGTTTCTTTGTTTGCCATCTCTTACAAACTTTTCTTACTTTCTAAATTCTTCTTTTTCCAAGTAACCAATATGCACATCACCCCCGCCCAGTTCAACAAGTCAACATCGTAAGACGTTTATATTTTCGTTAGAGTTTCCTGCGAGCGATAACGTTGCGACGAGGGACACGCATAAACCTTGTTTACATACGTCACGAGAAACGTTTCGTTCTTCTAGAAAAAACGTTACCACACTTTTAACAAGGTGTCGCGAGCAAACACGTAACCAACCACAAGCGAACATCGGAGTTGGTCGCGCTTGAAACAACATCAAAGTGGGTTTTGCTTGGAAATTTGCAAGCTTAATGAATTTGCGACGTCGAATTTGTGTTGTGTTGTGTTATGTTGTGTCCTTGTTGTCCTTGTTTAATGATCGGAAAATTGATTTTCGAGAAATTTAATAAAATTCGAATTAAAATATGTTTCGAGCTGAAAGAGTTTTTCTTTTTAGGTGAATCGTACTTTCCGATTAGATTTTTTTATTTTTTTCCTCTTTTATTTTCATCGTATATAAGATGGATTTAGATATAAAATTGAACTTGAACGATTAGATATTGGAATTAGAAAAGAATTCGAACGGGAAAATCTTGAATGGTTCTTTCGGGAGGAAGATCGAATCATGTAAGACACGTAATTCGAGCGATCGCGAAAGAATTCAATGCCGTTAGAATCGCATAGTGCGTGAGGGCCGACAAAGATAAGGCCTTCTTCGTTTCGAGCGAAAGCGAGCTACGGTCTTGAATAAATCAACCTTTCTCTCTCTCTCTCTCTCTCTCTCTCTTTCATCCTATCTTCTTCCTTCTTTTTTCTTGGACTTCTTGGTAAGTGAGTATTTCGCACGATGGAATCGTTCACGGTCGAAAAATTACTTCGTAAAACTTTGATCGAATATATAAAGAGTTTTTTTCTTTTTCCATCGAATAAGAATTTTCTTTAATGAACAAACAACCTGTTAATGACAGGAAAGTTGAAACGATCGGTAGTCATCAGTCGATCGAGAGAAATTTTCTACGAGAAACTCGCGGTCATGCAGACGCCATAGTGACCTTATTTTCTTCCAAAGGTGTACTAGGTATTCCTATTAGAGATTCTTATTAACAATAGTACCTCGAGAAACAAACGTATATCATAAAATATTCATTAGATCAATGGATCGATTAAAATGATATCGGGTTTATGCTAAACGAGAAACTGAACTGTTTTATTTCGTTGCAATCGATCGTAACTAAAAATATCATCTAATTTTTTTTTTTCTTTTTTTTTTTTTTTCATTTTAAAAATCTCAAATGCTAAGTAATATGTCAATATTAATTATTTGCACATCTATAATATTTTTACGAACAGCAGAGAGTTTATGGTGTTTATTTAACGACGATTTATTTTTTTCTCTTTCTTTTCTTTCTCTTCCTATTTTTCTTTTTCTTTTTTTTTTTTTTCTTTTTTTTACTCGCTTCATACTTTCCCACTGCGTTCACGAGACCTATCGTTTTATTTTCTTTCTAGATACACATCAATCGGTATTGATTATACCAGCTGTATAACCAAAGCGGGCGCGCGTCGCTATCGATCGGCGATAGGCGTGGGTTGCGTTAGACCGCACGTTCGCGTTCTACTTTCCTCGATCCTACTTAACTTGATTTTCGATTGAAAATCCTTTCGATTTCTTTTTAAACTCACTAACGAGTATCAATTTCGATATGATAAGAACAATTCAAAAAGAACCTTTTTAATTGTTTCCTTTTTCTTACATTTAATTGTAATTTATTTTGATAGTTTAATATTTGATCGTTCGTTCGTAAAAAGAGATTAAACATCATTTAAGTTTATAATAGAGTTGAAAAAAAATACCGACGAATAAAGTGCTTATCCGATCATTATATCTGATCTTGATTTAATTTACGTTAGTTTAATTTACGTTAGTAATTAAACATTTTTATAAAGAACAAAAGAGCTCTTTCATTTTGATCAGATCTTCGAGAATCAAATTATTCCTAGAACAATATATAAAATTATTGTTTAATAATTTGACAAATTGATCTGTACCGTTTAAATTTAATGAAACTTTAGACAAGTAGCAAATGATTACGTAAATTTATTTCTGTAATAGTTGATTGATTTATATCCGATCCCTGCGCGATTTGTCGTTACTAACTCTCCTTCGTGTTACAAAGGGCAAAGTTGTAACTACATGATTTGTCAAAGTGCGCAGCCATAGAATGTAAATCCTCTATTTGATACAACGTTCAAAGGGAAAGCATGTTAACCGAACGTTCGCACGCCCTACAACGCCTCCACTTACAGGGAGCAATCGTTGCAATATCGCCATAGAGAATAATCCAGGTGGTCGGCTTACACGATTACTTTACCCTCGCTTTTTCTCGCTGACTTCGTCTCGATTATTCCGCGTTCCCTCGCTTCGAAAGAGAGAGAGAGAGAGAGAGAGAGAAAAGCTGATATGTATTTTACGATATGATTATATTTCGAAAGATAAAAAGATTTTTTTTTTTTTTCTTTTTTTTTTTTTTTTAATATAAATAATAAATAAATGTCATTTCGAGAGGTAGCTTTGTCGTGTCACTTTTTGATTTTACATCTTAGATCGATTATTATTTATTTGAAATCTCCGTTCGTAATCATCAAAATGATTAGAACCAATTGACATTAAGTACATACCTCTTTGAAGGAATAGTTGCGAGTGTGAATAAGTAAAGAATTCTTTTGAGAAGAACTTTCGAAACAGAATATATGTATATTCTATAACCATTGAAACAAGTGATAATCTCTTTATAAACAATAATACAGTTATCTCATTGTACTCGTAAGATTAAAATAAAGGAAAAAGAATCACAACGGGGTGTAACGTAGTGTAAAGATAAAAAGAAAAAGAGACAAAAAAAAGGAAAAGAAAAAAGAAGAAAAAGAAAGAAAAGACAAGTTAACGAAGTTAATTGGACACACCTCTGTGTTACCTACGTCAAAAGGTAGGCTCTCTTAAAAGGAAAGGGTAGAGTAGGTGTTGCAGGATATAAGGGTAGGGGTTGCTCGAAAAAAGAGGAGGGCGCAGTCGCGTCGAAGGCACCCCCGCGAAGCGTTGTGCGACGCTCCGCGTCGGCAGTCTCGTACGGTCGGCGTCGGCCGAAAGTCATCGTGTTCGGCGACTCTCTCATGGAAAGAGAGAGAGAGAGAAAGAGAGAGAGAAAGAGAGAGAGAGAGAGAGAGAGAGAGAGAAAGAGAGAAAGAGAAAAAGAGAGAGGAAGAAAAGAGGGAGAAGAGAAAGAGAGAAAGAGAGAGAAAGAGAGAGAGAGAGAGAGAAAGAGAGAGAGAGAGAGAGAGAGAGAGAGAGAGAGAGAGGGCTGGAGGATATCCGTTGGTAGAGCCGGCGGCCATTCGCGCGTTCATCGCGTCGGCCGGTCGCGGCAGACTTGGAGGAGCGTCCGACCGATCCGACCGGCCGGCCGGAAGCCGAACCTCGACACGAGGCGGCCGACACCGAAGTTTCACGAGGGGTCCAGCCGACGGTTTTCGTGTTCAGTTCGTGTGCCGCACTCAGCCCGCGCGTTCCGTTCTTCCTTAAGTTGTCTCTTCAAATTTCGCCGAGTGTTCCATTCCTCTTTGTTCCATTCGCATATTCCTCTGCGGTTTTTTTTTCCATTCTTTCTTTTCTCTTTCTCTCTCTCTCTCTCTCTCTCTCTCTCTCTCTCTGTCTTTTTCTTTCTTTCTTTCTTTTTTCTTTCTTTCTCTTTCTTTCTCTCTCGGTTTCCTCCTGTATCATCATTATTTTCTTTTTTATCTTCTTTCCTTCTAAACAATCTCTAGCCTCTTTATTCCTTTCTTTCTACAGGCACATGATCACCGAAGGTATTCGAATCATCTTTGCACCCTTTCTCTCTCTCTCTCTCTCTCTCTCTCTCTCTCTCTCTCTCGCGCGCGCGCGCCCGTGTACTTCTTCGGTTTGTAATAACGTTAGAAGATATTATATCATTGTCGATTGTGTCGACGAATTGTAAGTGACAGAACGGAATGACAAAATGACAACGGGTTGTTTCGTTCGATCGTTTTCTCTTTCGTCGAATCTTATATTCTATCGTAAATTAAACTTTGTAAAGGAAAAAAAGAAAAAAAAAAAAGAACAAAAAAAAATAATAATAATAATAAAAAAGAACAAGTAAGAGAAAAAAAGAAAAACGATGAGGAACTTTGAAGTAGCGTCGATTGGAATCCTATAAAAACTTTCGAGTCAACTTAGTTTGACTCGATCGAACGCGTAAGTGGTACGAGTCGATGATCGAAAAGGAAGCGTGGTTAAAGACAGAGAGATTGAAAATTGCACCCACGTGATTCGAAACTCTCAGAACTTTTTCCCTTTTCTTCTTCGACGTTTCGATCTTTTTTTTTTTTCTTTTTCTCTTCTCTTATTTTTTTTTTTTATTTTTCATCTCTTTCAATTATTCCCGTTACGTCATTCTTGGTGACGAATATCGACGTGAACATCTACGTTCGATAATGCATTCGCGTATCTCCTCGTATTCATCGAGATTTAGCGATAGAAAGTGCCGAGCAACTTTACTGTTTACTCGATAAACTTCGTGCAAAATATTCGATCGAGGTAGATTAAAAAGAATCGATAGTCGCAACCGGCCATTGCTTAATTGGGTCACTTTGATAACTTTGATAATTTACCTAATCATTGGAATCACGATTACAACTATAAAACGACGGTTATAAGTCGAGAAACCCCAAACGTTGATGCAAATTTTTTGTTTTTTCTTTCTCGTTCGACCGTCGGCAAAGTGCAACTTTTTCGACTCGTACATTTTTCCTGTTCTATTTGAGAAACCGTCTCGTTTCGCACGACTTAAAATAACATTGTATTTCTTATTCCGACGTAAACACGAAGAATGATTTAGGATTATCGACGTATCTGCATGAATTGTACATCTTTTTTCTTTTTTTTTTTTATCCTTCGTTAACTCTTTGTTATTGCATTGAATACAAACGATATTATTACATCTGTTTTCGAAAGAATGACAAAATATTTTCTTTTTTTATTACCAACACACGTTAGTCAGCAATTAATTTCTTGATCGTTTAAGTTCTTCCAATCGTATTTAACGCGTCGTATGTATTTCAGTATGATTTGCGCATTTATATAATTACATTTGAATTCGATCGAAATGCGTCTATCTGCTTTTAACCCATACGCGTATTAAAATACAATGATTCAACGCGGAGATAATGAATTTTCTGATCTCTTGTTAAAATCATACATTTGAAAAATTATCAAAGCTATAATGGCCGGGAGATAGTGAAAGAGGGAAAAAGAAAATATATATATATATATATTTTTTTTCTTTCTCTCTAAAAAGGAGACACAGGGGAGATTCAAACAAAAGATGTCTATCAAGAGAAGAAGAAAAAAAAGAGAAAGGGAATAAAATAAAAAAGAAGATGGAGGAGGGAAAAGAAAGAAGAAATAGAAGAGGACGCAGAAGTCTGTGAGGGTTCTGGCGGGTCTTGGCACTGGAAGAATTCACAGATGTGCAATATATAATCGTGGATCTTGCAATGCCATCACTTGCTGGATGCCGATTCATCGTGGATATCGTCGTTGCTTCGTGGATCATTACCGGAGTTCGCTCGAGCGTGTCCTTACACTTATACAGTGAAAGTAGACAAGCAGGAGCGTCCAAGTCGGCTCTATACTATATACTCCAGTTGTCTCTCTCTCTCTCTCTCTCTTTCCCTCTCCCTTTCTCTCTCTCTCTCTCTCTCTCTCATCTCGCTACTTCTTCCAGATGAGAGATGGCCGACCGATTAAGGACAAACTACGGACTCGCAATCCTTTCTCCGTCGGCGTTGATGATCGGCAAATTGCCGGCAATCTTCGCTTTATTCTACTTTCCGATTAAATCGTCGATAATTTTATCGCTTCCGCAGGCCACCATCAGTTTATATATCTCTCTCTCTCTCTCTCTCTTTCTCTCTCTCTTTCCTTTTTCCTCTCACTCTCACTTCTCTTTTATTTTCCCGCTCTCTTTATTGTCTTTCGTTACGATGTATTTACGATGTATTTTTAGTCGTCGAGTTCGATATTTTACTTTTACGCGTGATTATTACTTTTATAGGGTATCGAATGAACGCAACGAAAGAATGATTTCTTCTTGATACGTGTAAATAAACGAATGAAATGGATATGACTTTTTCGAGAATTATTAAGCGTCGTTGCGCTTGGAAATCCAATAATTTTACCAAAGTATAATATCTTTCCTTTTTCCTCGTTTTCCTATCTCTTTCTTTCTGATACACACACACACGCACACACACACACATACACACACACATATATATATATATATACACGTAAATACGAACATACAATGTTATTTCTCTTTGAAACGAGATCGAAATCATTTTTTCAGATTGTAACGATCTCGACGAATGATCGCCCTCGACCTTTCGTTATCTACGAGTGCCAACGTTCTCCTAGCACGAGTATTAAAAAAAATTGTACGGGTAATTTTTATCAAGATCGATATCAAGGAAAATAACGCAAGCATTAAGATATCGCACGGTGACATCTGGTAGGGATCGTAATTATTTCTCGCGGTTGGTTTGTTTTTTCTTTTTTTTTCCTATTATTTTCTTTCTTTCTTTCTTTCATTTCTTTTACAACGAAATGCCATTAATCGGCCATTGGATCAATGAAAATGAAAGAATTTATTACGAGGAATGTTATCGACGACGATAATGACGATGATAATAATGACGATGACGATGACGATGATGATTCGATAGATTACGTAGATGTTATCAAGTTTTTCTAGTATCTTCGCGATACAAGTATTTTAAAGCGAAGCGAACGATTAATTTATCGGTAGATAAATCGTCAGCGAATGCAATTAAATCGGATCTCACGTGTATCGTATCGATTGAAAATTGTCATGATAAAATCGTTACTCCTTGTTATTGCAATGTCTTCCGCGTTCGAGAAGGAGACTGTTAAAGATCATCAATGCTACCTTGGTATACCTCGTTTATTCCAGTAGAATTCATCGTTACTTAGACTGAGAGGTGATTGAACGAGAAGAAAACAAAAGGAACGGTGTGTTATCTTGCGCGGAGGTGGAGGAGGTGGGCACGTTTCCTCG
>NC_060956.1:17318498-17498498 GCF_910589235.1 Vespa crabro | reverse complement strand
TTCTTTCTTTCTTTCTTTCTTTCTTTCTTTCTATCCTTTTCTGTCCTTTTCAGTATCGTGGTACCTGGGGCGTGCAACCAGGCACCAGGTTAATTTATTTGAAAGTTAGCGATACACCTAAATTATTACTTTGTAATCGTTGGAATAAATCGATTTCCCTGTACCCATGATAGAGTGAAAAGAACTAATATTACTGACATTTAATTCCAACAATTCACCACCATCACTATCCATCGCCAATACTAGCACTATCACCACCACCACCACCATCGTCGGAACTACGACCACGTATTTATCATACGTCTAAAAGTAAAATTGAAATAATTTCTCTTGATATCTCTTGAGTAAGGTATTGTAAGTTAAAGGCAACCAAGAAGTTCTTCTCTCGGAAATGTTCGAAGGCAATTAAAGGCGAGGCTGTATCGGTTACCGTCCAGGAAGTATCCGGAAATCGAAAGCGGCACTCGGTTGAGAGTAACTAGGCTACTGCTATCCATTCACAGAGTAATTTGAATCGACGATTGATGAGAGAGAGAGAGAAAGAGGCGAGAGCCGTATCGACGAGTTACATCGCAAGGATGTCAGTGAAAGAAAATCTTTATTTCGTTTGAAAAGCCGAACGTATTTGATATTGCTCATTCATTTAATTCGATTTATTATATAAAAGAATTTTATATACGGTATAATTAGCGATTGAACGTTATTTTCCTAATAAATATCCATAAGAAAAATCTGAAGGATTTCATATAAAATATCGAATTAGATAGAAGCAAATCGAATGTGTTCACCGATGGACACGAATATCAAATAAAAAGAATTCAACTTTTTTAGTTATATGTCCGAGCAAATGATGTCAGCCGAACGATCCACGTCCGTTCAACCATGCGGCGGGGGGTGCGAAATAGCGTTTCTATTCAAAGATCGAACGTCTAGGATTCCCCTTCCGCCTTGCGAAATTGCCTTTCATTCCATTTTCCATTTGATCATGCGTAAAATACGATCGCCCCGTCGCGCCGGTACATGTCTATTTCTAAGCATGTCCAGTCATTCTTTTTCCTATCGATTTTTAAAAATTATTTATTTTCTCTCTAATTATAGATTTTATTCGTGCGTAGGTCGATGTCACATTTTCTTTCTGTTTTCTGTGTTGATAGGTTATAAAGCTTAATTAATCGATGAGTATCACAAATGACGTACGTTTTTTCAAGTTGATATCTTTTAATACCGTTGATCGCGTCTCCAATAATATATATATATATATATATATATATATATATATATATAAATGATAATTTAAAAAGCGTGTATTTTTTACAATGTATCTTTTACGGATGTAAAACACGATATTTGATGTCAACAGCAAGATATACTACATCACGAAGGATTACTCAGTATCGTGAACGTATTATCGAGAGAGGTGACATGATAGGTAATAACGGCTTGACCCTGCATTTTGTGAGACAAAATCGATGCTTTAGTTTCAGGCAATTTTTTTTACGAACCCCTTTGTAGGTGGTAGATCATTATCTCCCATCAACAAACCCATCTGTTCTCCTATAAACCATATATCCTTTTTTCTATCAACTTTCAGTATTTTCATTAATATTATTATTGTGCCCGTTGGAAAAAGTGATCGAGTTGTTTTATCTGATTATTTATATTCATTGTCGAACGAATCTAATCTCTTTTTAATATTTTAATAATGTATAGAAGTTATAATGATTTTTCTAGAAAGGAGAAAAACGAAAATTTTCTTGTTTTTCGTAAGAAAAAAAATTAATTTTTTGCAAAGGAGAAACTGCAAGAGAAAAAATGGAACGATATTGAAAGAGATCGAGAATAAGAGAGAGAGAGAGAGAGAGAGAGAGAGAGAGAGAAAGAGAGAAAGAGAGAGAGAGAGAATAAATAGGGAAGAAGGAGCGCGGGAGCAGGTGGGTCCACCAACACCTGATGCTCCCTCGTTTCCGTCTCATGACTCGCCAACCGTAAATTTACGATTCTCTTCGTCAGGGGCGTGACCGAACGCTCTCGAAATGTTCATTCGTAAAAGCTAGTACGTATTACGTCGGCTTCGACTAATTAAAAATAATTCTTGTTTAGTTTGCACGAGTCGTATTCAGTTTTTATCCAGTAATTTTCGTGTTATTAAATAATATTAACGATCGGTTCTTTCTTTTATTCGTCGTGATGTCGATTAATGATGGAGTAATAACGAAGAATTCTCGTTGATTTATTTTGTACACTGAATGAATCATATAATTTCAGAATCTTCAAATATTTGAAATATAACTTAAAAATTTTCTAAGAAAATATGATAACCACGTATCTCTATTTGTCGTAATAAATAAAAAAAAAAAAAAAATATATATATATATATATATATATATATATAAAACGAATAATAAAGGACAGAAATTAATTGGAAATATTCATACGAAAGAAAAATGTTAATTACTCTCGGCGAATTTTACAAAAGTAAAATTTATTATATTTTACGTTGTAATAAAATCATTATAGAAATATATTCAATTATGAACGATTAAAAAGTGGAAGGCAAACGATGCGTATTAAAGCAATTGGAGTAACAAAAATAAAAACGGTAGCAACAGCAACAACAATAGTAACAACAATAGTAAAGGCAATAACAGCCAGGAGCAGCAGCAGCAGCAGCAGCAGCAGCAGCAACAGGAGGAGGAGCAGGAGCAGCAACTTACTGCACCAAGACGGAAATGTTTCGGATTTCGTGGTTGGCTTTGCTCATCGTTGCACCTGGAATTATTAATCACCCTCTGGCGTGTATTATGGCATCGCCGTTCTATTGTTCGAACCAGTAGAACGGAGAAGAAACGGCAAAGAAAGGCTAAAGGAGCGATAGAGTGAGTAAACGAGAGATCCGCGAGCAAGACTGAGAGTGAGAAAGTGATAGAAGAGAAAAGGAGAGAGAGAGAGAGAGAAAGAGAGAGAGAGGGAGAAAGAGGGAAACGTGGAAACGGGATTGGAGGCTGTTTCGCGTGTGCGAGAAATGTACGTGTGGAGCATATATAAGCGAACCTGGAAGCGGAGCTTGAATGAACTACGAGACCACGCGGCCGTACTTCCGGTTTGTTCGTCCATCTCTTTTTCTATATACATTTTATACTCTTACCTTCGTCTCTCTTTCTCTCTTTCCCTGTCTCTTTCCCTTCTCTCTTTTTCTCTCTCTCTCTCTCTCTCTCTTTATCTCTATTTCTATCTTTATCGTTCTCTTTCATCGTCCATACATATTTCTTCCTTTCGTTTCTATAGCCTCGGAGATTCGCGTTGCTCGGTACGAGACTACATACATAATTTTGATGTTACCATCGTCAATTATACGAAGCCGAGTATAATCAAGCCGGAAGATATAATGATTCGGCGCACGCGTGTTTCTTTATTTCTATATATACTCGGTTGAAACATTTTGTCTGGGAATGTCTTTTAAAAAAATATTCACTGACTTTACCATGAAGCTGGAAAGATCGAATCGGTGGAATGGCTTGGTGAGCGTGACACGAGAGACTTGGACTCCTCAGATTCCGGAATATCTGAGAGCTTTCGGAGAAAGAAGAGGAAGAAGAAGAAGAAGAAGAAGAAGAAGAAGAGGGGGAGAGAGAGAGAGAGAGAGAGAGAGAGAGAGAGAGAGAGAGAGAAAGCGTACCCAATCAAGTCAGTATAACTGGAGGGTCACGTCTTTGACAGATCTCGAGAAAACGTGTTTCGTAAGAATTTCAGGCGTCCTCTCCTCTTTTTATCGCATCTCAACGATCTTTTCGAAAAGGTGGAACTTCTTACCTGCTTGGAAAGTATATCCGGCTAATCGGTACGTGCGGAAATCTTCAAGTTTACTTCAAAGTCATGTTTCCAAGTTTTTCAAAAACTTTATTGAAGGTACAAAAAGACTTTCGAAGATGATTGAATATGGAAAGAGGTTGGGATCATCTCTACTATTCAATTTGCGACGAACTATTCTTTTTCTACGTCAGCACCTTTGAACGAATCAAAATTCGTTCACCTATTTATACCCGTCTTGTTTTTTCTTTCTTTTCTTTTTTTTCTTTTTCTTCTTCTTCTTCTTTTTCTTCTTCTTCCTTCTCCTCACGGTGACAAGATCGAGGAGGGGTGGGGTACGGTCATTCGAGGTTTCGTGGTTTTTCTCGATAAGATTTTGCATAAAATATTGTGTTTTATACGCGAATGAATATAATTTATAAAGAATAGAATTTATAAGAAATAAGAACTGTGGTTAATCGATGGAGGAACGACTTTCTTAAAGAAAGTGTCATAAAAAGATTCATCATCGATCATTTCAAACACGAATGCACGTCAAGGAACTGTGCCGCTGTGTTAGCGACTATTCCTTTTTTTTTTTTTTTTTTTTATTTATTTATTTATTCGTCGCCAAAGAAACTGAGAATACGATAAGTTTCCCTTTCTTTTCTTTTCTTTTCTTTTTTCCTTTTTCTTTTTTTCTCATCAATTTCGTTTATCGAGATTATATTACTTTTACACGTGAGATCGAACTCGTTATTAGAGTGCACTCGTTATTAGAGATCGACAAAAAAAAGGAAAAAAACGATGTAATGATATAGGGTACCACGAGAAAAAGAGATTATATATTTTATGCTTTTTTGAATTAGAAATTTCCAATGAGAACAATTATACCGACCGATCGACATGAAAGTATTTTACTTCATTAAGGATAAAAGATAACGATAAAGTTAATTCGATGGAAACGAAATTTTTTTTTCAAATCTAATAGGAAGTATCGAATAACACGATGTATTTTAACGATCGCATAACTATTCGTCAATTACGTAAACGTAGCAGGAAGTAAAGGAACACCCTATGTAATTGTAAGAACCCGTAGACAAGTGAGTCTAAAAGTCAGATATTCACGAATAAGAGAGTTCTTTCTTGCACGCCTTTCTAATAAGATATTAGACATTGGGTAGACAGTCTACGATAAATCGAGCGTAGGTCTACCCTTATTAAGAATAACATACGACACCCTTTAATGTATTCTCGTGAGACTCCGTGCGTCATACGGGCGTACATTAGTGATGGTTCAGGTGAAGTAAGAGGAAAGGGTGCAAGCAAGAAGAGAAGGAGAGATGGAAGAATGAAACAGAGAGAGAGAGAGAGAGAGAGAGAGAGAGAGAGAGATAGAGAGGGAGGAGAGAGAGGGGGTGGAGAAAGGGAGAAAGAAAAAAGCACACGGTCGGAGCTCATAAGCTCGTACGCACGCCACACGTCCGATAAATGGACGAGCAAAAACAACTCGAAGCTTGTCACGTTTCCAAGAACATTTCGTTTCGATCGATACGGCCTGCCATTACTGCCGATGTATAGTTTACGCTCGCCACACTCGTTCTCTCTCTCTCTCTCTCTCTCTGTCCCTTTCTCTCTCTTCCGCTTCGTTTATTTTATGTACTTGCTTTCCCGAAGCATTTACGTTTTATTTCGTTCTATTTTCATTCGTGGGGATAGGATAGTAGTTTATGCTAACATAAGTTTGTTATAACAAATCATAAATCAAGAAAATCAAAGTACGTTTGATTTCTTATCTTGATGAAAATGGTATATATATATATATGTGTGTTTGTGATATTAGAACAATTAAAAACAATTGGCATCGGAACGTTGTCTTAAATCTTCGCATAAGATCTTTTATTAAATAGATTTCACGCTGTAGTCCGTGTTTTTCGACGTAACACATTTCGTAATATATACGTAGAGGTAGCCGTATAATGCAATTCGCACCGGACTGGAAAATCAGGGCTTTACGTCTGGGAAAGAGACCTCCTAGATCGTGAATCCGCCTCTGTCTACATGTCATTACGGCCTACCAATTTCGAGCAATGCACGCTCACCTAATAGAGGAATAATATTATATAATAGATCGAAAAACTAAGATCTGAGATCATTCTACGATTATTATTTATTATTAGAGAAAAATAATTTTTATATATGTATTAATGCAATTAAATTATATCAGAGTATTTATAATTAAACAAAAATACGGATTGATTTAAATACCGTAATTGTAAAAAGTCCATATATGACTGAATTTAATTAATGAAAGAAAAAAGAAAAAGACTCGACTTTTTATCACGGAAATATATTAATGCGAGTTGTCGAATTGATTTGACGTGAAAAAAGATCATTTGTCGAGGGCTCGTCATCGAGGAAGAATGATGAGAAAATGATCGTATTGCATAATGCAGATGGAGAAAGTATAGACACGTGTACAATGTCCACAGACGACGGGTAAGGAACGTAGATTTGACTCGTTGGGGTTCTTACTGGGCCTCCTTCATTCCCTTATCATACTTTTCTCCTGGTCGTTTTGCTGCCCTTCGCCGAGTCACCCTCGTCGACAGAAGCGCCAGCGCCCAAAGCAACGCTCGTAGAAGCCGACTTGTGTACCCACGTATACGAGCAAACTATTGATCCGTGAGTAGTCACGCGATTCCCTCGTAGAAACGCCACTCAAACCTTTCCTGTGTCGTTTCTCCATCCCCTCCTTTCCTTTCCTACCTTCGCACATCGATCCCCGCTCTCTTTCCACTACTAAAACAACCACCACCTTTTCCTTCTTCTTCTCCTCCTCCTTCTCTTTCTTTTCCTCATCTTCTTCCTCCTCTTTCTCTTCTTTTTCTTCCTCTCTTTCTATTTTTTCGTTTTAAACTTAACTCGGATTTTTATAATATCGAATAGTTATAATCATTAGGCTTTCAGATAGATCGGCGGACATGATAATCTTCGGTTTCTTCAAAGTCAAACCCGTTTACGTGCTTTCCAATTTTCTACGACGTTATGTAGAACGTTTCTACTATCGATCACAGGACGTTTATTTATTGACGTAGTTGCAAAGATTTACGAATTTTTCTTTTTATTGCGAGTTAATTTGATTTAAAAAAAGAAATCCCCGATAGAAAATTCTCAATGATTTAATTAATTTAATAATATTATAAACGGGAAAGGAGGTTTTAACGGACAATGACATTGGATCGTTCTATTCAATTAAGCCGACGATCAGAGAGGAAGGCATCGAGGTGTGGACAGACGGGCAATGTCGGTTCAGGAATAACCTCACCCCATTTATTTCATTTTCCATCGTACATCTCGTTTATGTCACCTCGCGACTTTTGCCTCGCCCGGTTCGCAAGCATCGTTGGCTTTCACACTATTATCGCAGGTTTCTTGTCCTACCTTGCTCTTCTCTCTACCTTTCTCTTATAACCTCCCTCCTTTCTTCTCTAAACCCCTTAGTTCAGCCCATTTGCCGCGCTTTATCACCTGCCATCGCCTAACTCGCGATATATACCCACCTATGCCGCTCTGCTGGGCTAGGTCTTATCGGTAATGGTCCTATTTTTGGAATCTCCGCCCATTCTTCGCGTGACCCACCTCTACCGGCACCCCTACAACTCCGTAGTTTCTACCCTTCTTGCAGAAGGAGAGGAAAGAGGAAGAGGAAGAGGGGGGAGGAGGAGGGGGAGGAGGAGGAGAAGGAAGCGAGATCCTCGTAACCGCACGCAGTTGGCCTTACCACGAAACACGTTTCTTGATACCGATCCGTAAAGGGAGGAATATAAAATTGTTCAGCCACGAAAGTGCGTGAAAGTTGGATCTTTAGGATAAAACGTAATCTTCGAGTCCTTCGAACATCCTTTAAGAGAAAGTTTGATTTTTCTTTTTTCCTTTTCTTTTCACTTTTTTCAAATTTTTTGTTTAATTTATTTTTTTTTTTTTTTAATTTCATTACCTTAAAATTTCTATGTCCATAATTCTTGTTAGGTTGGGAAACCAAATATCGTTGTAATATTTTCTTTTTCTTTCGTTTTTTTTTTTTCCCTATAATAACTCCCATACAGAGAACGTACATACATATGTACGTACTTTACCTATCGGCGAAGTTTCGATAAGACGAAAAAAGAGATTTGAATTAACCTCGGCATGGAAAGAGTCTTCTATTTGTTGGAGGGCCGGTTAGCGTGACTTGGTTCACGGATCGATAAACAGCGCTGGGGTTCCCGACTAAGCAGCCTCGGGTCACGAGAATATTATTAAGCGTGCTTTTCCGACGTCGAAAACGGAACCGGCTTGCCTAGGCCACCACCATAGTTCCCTATCCTGGCTTTTGCTTTTAGCTTCGTTCCCTGGGACGATGCCGACGAAAGGGAAATATGTACTTATTTATCTTTAAAGGCACGAACCCACTTTTCTCATCGTCATTTTCAAACGCAATCAAGATTTTCATTGATAGTACCGATAGAACTAGTAATAAGTTTCTTTACACAGTTATTAAAATTTTTTAATTATCCCATTTCGATTTGATATCAATGTGGATATACATTGTCTCTGTGCATACTCGAATATTAATAAAAAATATCTAATGAGATAAGAAAAAAGGAAAAAGGAATAAAAAGAAGAAGAAAAGAGAAGAAAAGAAAATAAAAGAGATAAATCCTGATTCATACATACATACATATATATATATATATATATATATATATATATATATATATATATATATGTAGGTCATTCGATGATAAATTATCTTATCCATTTTTCGTATAATCATTAAATAATTCTCCTGAAAGGACGAGTCATGTTGCAGACACGTTGAAGGCGATCGTTAGTTTTGTAGATAATACATTCGACATCTGCTCTATCTTCGTGGCGAAGGGGAGAGTAAAGCAGATGACCAAATGACTTTCGCGGTTCCGATCTAATGAACACGAAATGTTCCTTACGTGAAAAAGAATAGATGAAAGAGTAAAGGGAAAAGTAAACGGAGAGAGGGTAAGATAAAATGGAGCGAACTTTTAAGTATTTTCAAAGACAGTAGAGAAAGATGAATAGGTTTCATATAATGCACATATATTATATTTATATGTAAATATATATGTATATATATTTTGCATAATTTATAGATACGTCATATGTGTTATTATATCATACCGTATGTAGGTCTTAGCTATATATATATATATATATATATATATATATATATATATATATATTTATAAAAAGCTATATATATATATTTATAAAAAGCTATATATATATATTTATAAAAAATTTGCACGCACAAGAGTACTCCATACGGATATATGGAAAAGTAGGTGTCTAAGACGATCGAATGAGATCGACAAGAAAAAAATAGTCATATGCCGTCATGCGGTCATTCATGTCCACGTATACCCCACGTAAAGTTTTTCGCTTTACTCGCGCGTACACGTCCACGTTTCTATAGGGCACACGTTTCGCCCTCACACACGTTCGTTTCTCGGTTAAGCGTTTAAATCGAACACGTGACTATACATCCTATGCTACGTGGTGAACCGCCTACGTGCCGGCAATCGCTTTGCCATCGATCAGAAGCGGTCTCGGTAAATCGTATAAATCGTGATTCGCTAAGGGTGGATGTACATATATACATATATACATACATATATATATATACATATATACATATATACAAGTACATGAATTATATATATAGGTATAGATACTTAAAGCGGCATTAAACGTCGATTTATAACTCATACTTCGATAACATTCTTAAAAAGAAAAAGCAACGAAACGATTTGGTTGCTTTTCGATTATAGTCAACGTGGTGCATTCATTCAGGCGAGTTTCAACGAAAAAATGCTTACCGGACGATTCGATCGCGCGACCAAAAATCTCCCATGCGTGACGCCCACTTGTCCCGTCAGCCTTGAAGAGCCAGCTGATAGGGACGACCACCGGAACGCGTCTCTCGGTTCGCTCTGTCTCTTTGTTCGGCTTTCCTGACGCGACCAAAAGTTTCGACGCAAAACATAGCGTTTCGTGCTGAAACGAGCACGCTCGAAACGCTATGGACAATCCTTCGCTTTTCATTAATTTCGTAACATCGAATCTTTTTTTTTTTTTTTTTTTTTTCTTTCATTCTCGTGAGAAAAGAAAAGAAAATTCGAAATTTTCTTTCAATTTGAAGAGATAAGTCGATCGATTCACACAAATTCATCAGATTACTAATTCGTTCCTATTTTCATTTTTCGTATACTTGTATCCACATAATATATCTTTTTATCAATAACATATTTATATATATCAAGTAATCTTGAGTATATATCTCATTTATATATTAAGAATATATCCGTTCATGTGTCAGTAATTATGAAAGTGATATAAATGAAAAATCTTTATAAAATTCAATCACTTATCACTTTTATCGCATATTGTCGAAATATATTATAAGAGAAAAATATTTGATACGGGATTTTCTTTATTTATCCTTTCGTACTATCAGATATATTATATATATACGATTTATTACTTGCTCGATATAAGTCTGTACGAAAAAAGAAAAAAGAAAAAAGAAAAAAAAAAAAAAAAGAAAAAAGAAAAAAAAGAAAGAAAAGGAAATATAAACCACACAACTTTTAATAACATCTGCATATATAGACACAGTGATAGAAGCTAAGGGAAACACTTTTTATAGGCATTGTCCATGGTGTGTTATCCAGTCGCACGCGCCTCGCGCGTAATGGACGCGTCCTGGAAAAGTACACGACGCGTATGCTCTTTTTATTACGTGCCACGTAGACACACCAGCCGAGAGAGTAAAAAGAAAGAACGACTTACCCCTGTTGCTTTATGAGGTGTCGATACCGCGCCCCGTCTAAACCTACATATATAAAGGACGTTTACTCTGTTAACGCGTGTGCGACGAACGCGCGCACGCCAAACTATAAGAGGAAGGACGAAAGACTTATCGTTCGCTTATTGCACCGACGAACTTTACGACGAGCCAAGGTGGAGGTTATGGGATATGTTCCTTTTCTATCCTTACACGTCCTTCTTTATCTTGACTTCTAATACAGGGAGCACGTTCTGCCGCATCGAACTATCCTATCATTCTATCTTTTATATTATTAATTTTAGTTCTTTTTTCCACCCTCGGCTCCTCCTCCCTCCTGTCTCACCTTAATGTTTTCTGTTTTCTTCTTTATTTTTTCTTTCTTTCATTTCTTTTTTTCTTATTTATTTTTTTTTTTTTTTTTTTTTTTTTTTACTTTTTTTATATCCATATCGTACATCTCTCTAAGTGGTCCATCTTATTAAACGCAACTAAGTCGAAATAGGTTTTTACGATTATTTGTATTTAAGAAAGAAATTTTTTCTTCTTTCTTTTTTTGTTTGTTTTGTTTTTCTTGTTATTATCAATCAATTGGTATAATTACGATATTTTTTATATTGGTTAAAATTTTTTGTAGGGATATAAATGTATAAATGATATTATTTGTTCGTCTACTAAGTACTTGAATAATATCAGCTATTTACGTTGTGATTCATTTTAATCATGTAACAATGTAATTTTGAAGGAAATCGTGAATGTCAATTTGTTTTAAAATTACATTTTTACTATTTATGCTCTACATATTGTCGGAACAAGTATATGATGACTTCCAATTATATAAAACGAGGTTTCGGTGAATGTATTAGAATTTTTTTTGTCTTTTTCTTTTTTTTTTTTTTTTTTTTAATTTTAAAAAGCTTTATTTTCTTACGAGAAAATAATTTGAAAGGGATCAAAAAACAAAACAGTTAATTCGATTTCATTTATTAGCCATGGCAATGACTCCACGTATCCGATAATTCAACTCAAAACGTAGGCATTTAAATGGATAGAGGTATGTACATACATGCACCGACAGGGGTAAATTTCCTCTCTCGGTTATGTTATACCAGTAATACCGTCGAAAGGAGAAAGGAGAAATGAATTACGTTCGGTTTGCACGTGCTACTCCGTACGGTGAGATAGAGAGTTGGAGGAGGAAAGAACGGGGACCGTGAGAAATTGGAGAGAGAGAGGGGGGGGGGGAGAGAGAGAGAAAGAGAGAGAAAGGTCATTGATTCTCGAGGAAGTCTTCGCGACCTTGCAACGAAAAGTGTTCGGTTATGCGGGGAAAAGGATATCGATTTGATTTCCTTGAATTAGCTGACGCGACTATAACTTCGTTTCGTTACGAAATTCCACTCGAATTAAAATTCAAATTAAGCCAATATTCTTCTCCCCTCTCCTTCTCTCCACCCCTCCTCTTCTTTCACCCATCATCTTTCGTAATTTAATGTTTCCATCGAAACGACGGGGATTCGAACAAAAGGGTTGCGTTCTTTTTTTTTTTTTTAATAGCAGTACGACGTAAAGTTCATTGGTGGAAAAAGAAAATGAGAAAGTTCGGATATTAAGAAGAGTTCATAGACGTAAGAAAAGGAGGAAGGTAGGAAAAAAGAAGGAAGGAAAGGAAGGAAAGGAAGCAAAACGTTTTCTCAATATATAGAAGAATTCGAGTCCGCAATGCGGCTAACCGAGAAAGAAGTCGAATGATTACAGTCGCGCGATCAGTGCGCCATGTTTTTTAAAATGCAGCGAACCGTCACGCGAGATGCCACCCTGATGGTGCCGTCGGCCCTGTTACTTTTGCTTCTGCTGTTGCTAATGCTACTAACGGCGATGAAGGAGGAGGAAGAGGAGGAGGAGAAGGAGAAGGACGAGTACGAGGAGGGAGTTTATCGGATGTCCGCCGTTGAGGAGGACGACTTCGACGTCGACGTCGAGGATGGTTTCGACGGTGGCCGGTAGCCGCAGTGCTGGCGCAGCGCCCTGACCTCAAAATACCGCCATTGGATCGATAGAAAACTTCCTTCCTACCCTTCCTGTCGCGCGTTCATCGTGCGGACATCAAAGAACACATTTCTTATCCCTTAACAAGTACTATTAATTGAAATATCGATAAGAATAATTAATCATAATGATTAGAAATCAAATGATTAGAAAAGTTTTAATATTCCTATATGCAAATATAGATGACGAAAGATAATAAAATATAGTTTAATAACATTATAGTTTTTAAACGAAATACTTAAGAATATTTGGAATTTATAGACTATTGTTCGAATTTTTTTTTTACATTTTTATGATTTTAAATATCGTTCTTCTATTACTATCTTTTTTCTACAAATTCTATTCTATTCTCTCTCTCTCTCTCTCTCTCTTTCTTTTTTTCTTTCTATTTCTTTCTGTATTCTTCAGTGTGATGATAGAAAAAGGACAAGCAAACGCAAACGTTTGTATGAAATGGATTAAAATTCGATTTATTCCGGTTAACGTTCTGGCATTACGAAAATTAGATCCATTGACCTGCAAGAGGTAGGTACGTTTAACAATCTGCCATCTTACCGCGAACGTGCTTGAAATCAACCGCATGAGACCCGAGAACTGGCGGCTATTTTGTCGAAGCGGTTTTAAAAGTCGCCTCGGAAATTATCCTGAATGTTCGCCGATGTAGAAGGAGGAGAAAGATGAAAGGTCGAGAAAGTGAGGAAAGGGTAGAAACGAAGGGCAGGTCCGTACGGACCTTTCGTGTTCTTGCTTTTGGCATTTCGCACGAATTATATACTTGCGCCTCCCCTTTCCTTATCCTTCTCCGTTTTCATTAGAAACGGGTTTTCTAAGGTCAAACGTTAGTACATAGGTTAAAAAATAAGTTCCCATTTAAATATAAAGAAATGAATTGCTGTACGAAAAATAAATTTTCTTAATTTTATCCCTTTTCCTAATATCATTTCTCTTTTTCATTTCCATAAATTCGATTAAATATCTATATATTTTTCGTTATTTCCTCGTAAGATTAATGGATTGCAGTTCATGTTATTTCAATATACGATTAAGGTAATCCAAGCGGGATTAACCGATTAAATCCTTTCGACGTCATTACATTCGCCTATTAACCTTGCCGATTGCGTTCGGTAAACGTAACGGTGAACGAATATTAAGTCTCTTTCTATTCGTAAAAAAAAGAATTAAAGGGAGAAAACAAAAAGTGAAAGACAGAGAGAGAGAGAGAGAGAAAGAGAGAGAAAGAGAGAAACGTTAAGCCACTGCGCATTTCGGTTAATTTTCCTTTACGATTAACTCGAATCGCACTCGAATAGATTTCACGCCCGATTTAATAAGGCTCGATCATGCACGATCGCATGATCGCAGGTGTATAAACGAGTTTTGTGAAATACGAAGCGTTTTATGCTGAAAAAGTATATATATCCCAGTATCCAAGGTGCCCAAAAGCCGAGGAGAACTTTACAATCCTAATTAGTGGCACTTTGGTAAAGTCGTTAGCTGAAGTATTTTCGATAAGACAACGTAGGATGGTCGAAAAGACGATGAAACTTTTAAGCAAAAGCGAACGAATTCTTGTAGTATCTTTTTTTTCGATGAACTGCACTCGAACAAAGTGTATCCGATTGTTCGTTATTATTAATTATACCGGTCGTTGTTTGCAATCAAAGAAAATATCTTCTTATTTCGTTTTTTTTTCTTTTTTTTTTTTTAGTCCTCTTAATAATTAGTAACGAGCTTGAACGCCAAAAGAATTTTCGTCCTTAACGATCGAATACTTTAAACCAGTGATTCTCAAAGTACGTTACACGAGAACATCTTGAAATTCCATGGAAAAAAATTCATGGATCACCATGTGACGGTATGAATGCGATCGAATTATTGAGACACGTCAAATTTTATAAATATTATTCATGTTAAATGAGAGTATGGTTGATTCGACGACATCGCTTATTGCTTAATTTTGTTTCAGTCGAATGAAGCTTGAAATATCGAAACAAAATCTCTCTTTTATATAATATATCTGGAGTTAAATTTTTAACGAATATTGAATAAGAGGTGATCGTTCAACAAAAATATCGAGTGTTACGGGATCAAAAAAAGTTTGGAAATCTCGACATCGAGCGATACAATATAAATGTGAACAAAAAGCAAAAGAAAAAGGTTTATCGTTCGAACGTTTTATTACGTTATATCAGTTTGCGAAATGTTAAAGGTATTATTAACGGATAATAATCTCGAAGAATTGAAAATGTTTAATGGGAGAAAAAGAGAAAGAGAAATTGTTTGTATCTCGTAAGGCATGTAAAAAAAAAAGAAATCAAAATAAAAAAAAAAAAGAAGAAGAAAAAAGATATTTCATTATTGTCGATATATAACGAGACTATTCCTTTCAATCGGAATCCTTCAAAAAAAAAAAATATATATATATATATATATATATATATATATATATATATAAATATATTTGATGACAAGTTAGATGTCTCTCTCATGACATCACGTACATACTTGTAGAATGGTGGAACGAACCGTGTGGACGAACTGGAGGAAGAGAGTAGGTCGGTTTGGGTTAATGTCGTGTCGTCTAGGTCAAGGAATGACCACTGGACTCGATCGGTCGTTTATCTCAACGCAGTCGTAACCTACTTGGAAACTACCGGTAATGTTAATCATCATCCATAGATCGATTCAAATGTTCTCTCTCTCTCTCTCTCTCTCTCTCTCTCTCTCTCTCTCTCTCTCTCTCTCTCTGTTTGCTTCAAAAGTCGTGTAAAAAATTCTTTCTTAAAAGTTACAAACATTTCTTGGATTTTCAATTAACAGGAATTTCAAGGAACTACGATCGAATTTATTTGTCGTTCAATTTTATTATAATTTATACGTTTCCGTAATGATAATTGAAATTAAGTTCTTTTTTTTTTTTTTTTTTCTTTTTTTTTTTGTCGTTAACGTCAATTCGAATATAAAGTGATCCTTAGATGCATATCACTCTCTGATTACGCTGACTCTGCTTACATGGAAGAGAATAAAGATTGTAGAGACACCGTACCTTTTTTTTTTTTTTTACTATGAAAATATACAGTAAAGAGAAACAGAGAGAAAGAAAAAGAGAAAGAGAAACAGAGAGAGAAGAAAAATAAATGAAAAAAATAAGATACTTTATTAAACTCGAGTACACTAGATGCCATTTTGCCGGTAATTATATATCTTGTATCTCGTGTTATTTTTATAATGCAGCTTAATTACCACTAATTATGAACAAAGACTTTGGTATTGCATCATGATGTATCTATGTATCACCGTCTTGGATATTTTATAAGATGGAGATCGTTACGAGGAATCAATGTTTGTCTCGATCGAACGATCGTCACTGAATAATATTTAATTATTTTTAGATCGTTTTAAATTTAATCGTGATTTTATTTGTCACGAAAGAGATCAATTTTTTTCCATCGACGATACGAATGTTCTTTCGTTTGTTTGCCAAAAAAAAAAAGAAAAAAAAAAAAAAAGAAAAAAAAGAACAAAAGACGAATTTTTTTCCATCGAATTGAAAAAAAATTAAAAAAATAAGTAAGTATGTTAGAAGATCGATCTTATCGAGGGAATAGGAAAGAGGCATCGTAGAAACGAGTCAGACTGGTTCCATAAGTCGGGCGACGTTGTAGTTTCCCTTTTGTTTCGCTATATAACCGTGCATCGTTCATTCATCGAAGTCGTTATCTTCGAGCGGAACGCGCCGTTTCGTTTTCATTCGCAGGGAAATGCGTTCGTAATGTGTGTCAGGGTTCTTCGATCTAGGACTTAGAAGATCGCGAATCAAACGTGTTTACTTACTTATTTACTTACTTATTTATCTATATCTACATATATATGTAACTTCTTCCCATTAATCGTTCATTTATTATCGAAATTTTTTATATCGACAGTTTTATTCTCATTTTTATTTTCGTTTTTATTAAGAAAAAACGAAAGGAACGTATTCAATCGTAAGATCGTATCGTTTAGTAATTTGTTTATCTCGGATTTATCTTTTAATTACCATTAGATTATTTTAAACGTGGACAATTACGTTGAATATGGAGTATCGAGAAGCAACTGTATTACCGTTTCGTTTTATCTTAACTGCATCGGAAAGCCCGTGAAAGGTAAGCTTGTACCTAGAGTTAGAGCATGTTCGGAGAACGCGAACGGGTGCACGCTAACGTTAGCGATGCTTAGAAAATTCCAGGAATTATAATACCTCGTCCCTTACTAGCAACCTTTCTTCGCTTTCCAGGAAGTTAAACATCACGGGCTAAGTCTAACTTTCCCTCGACTTGCTTCGAAACTGTCATAGAATGTGCGATAGTATCTGAACGAAGAAGGAATAGAGGTGAACCTTAACAAAGGGAGTAACAGTCACTTAACTTTTTTTTTCTTTTTTTTTATAACGTTTAATCAGTCTTTATTAAAAAAAAAAAAAAAAAAAAAAGAAAGAAAGAAAAAACTCGAAAGCACGGCCAATTAATCATATTGAAATCCCAAAAGTTAATTAAAATTTATCCTCAACCTTTTGCTCCTTCCATCGGAGATTGGTTACATCAAAACGACATTTCGCTTGAAAATATAATTCTTGATAATATAAAAATTTTTCATTGAAAGTTGCATAATAATGCATCATTGCGTATCGATTAAGGTAATATATAAATAAAAGTAGTATGATAAAGTATGGTAGATATCGAAAGGACTCATAAATAATTAAGCGATATCAGTCATTGGACGTGGAATGAGTATTTCTAAAGTCTTAAAAAGGAACACGAATAGAGTAATAAGTAATAAATTTATTATTTATTACTCTTCAACGTGTCACCATCCGAAACATCATTTCGTTCTTTCGTTTACATATGAGAACGAGCAAACGACACGAACAAACTAGAAAGGAATATTAATTATAGTGCTCCTTGAAAAGTGAGATCGATCGGTTCTATCGAGTTTGTTGCTTGGTTAAGCCTTATTTTATTTTTCCGTGTAAAAAAGAAAAAAAAAGAGAAAAGAAAAAAAAGAAAAAAAAAAGAAAAAAAGAGAAAAAGAAAAAAGATTCTAATCCATTCTAACGGAGAGAATATCGTGAGGTAAGCTATCGTAAAAGTGGTTATATAATTATCATTTTAATCTTTGGCTTTTACTGTAAGTGGAAGAAGACCCACCAGAAGCCGAAGTGAAATTATTTCGTTACGTCTTAACGCATAGCAAAGATAGATCTCGTAATCTCCTTCGAGTGTTATCCGAACAGCTGTGGAGATCTTGCGACGTTAACTTAGCCAACATGTTCACGGTAGAACGGCGTGGAAATCGAAAGAAGAGAATTTCTGGATGATGCAGCCGATTTTACGATTTAGCTGCAATAATGGATTTGCGCGGTTGCATTAGAATGCTCGATCGTAGATCGAAAGAGGATTAATGATCCGTATCTTGATACCGTTACCTCTTACGTCTTGTTCAAAGTAATACGCCATTGAGATTTTTCACTTCCGCCTTGTTTCGCTATCGTCCAACGAAAGGGCCACTTTCTTCATCAAAGATGAGAATATCTATTTTGCTTTCTAATCTGTTCTTTTTTTTTCTTTTTTTCTTTTTTTCTCGCATTATAACAAAGCGATAAAATTATTGTCGTCGTTAGAATATAGATCGTTACGATATAATATTAAAATATAAATAATCGATTAATAATATAAATTGTACGTTTTGAAGCATTGTGTGAAAATTCAATGGAAAAAAAAAAAAGGAAAAAAAAAATAAAGCGAATATTTCGAATAAAGACTAATTGCCAACGTTGGCTTCTTCTTCGATTTGATTACGAGACGTTCAGGTTTAATCGATGTATTTATCGTTCATCCTCTTTGCTAAATCCACTAATGACTCATTAAAGAAGCAACGTTCGCTCGACAAAGCCAAACGGATACTGAGGAATAAAGGGAAGAAAAATAAAGAGAGAGAGAGAGAGAGAGAGAGAGAGAAAGGATAGTAACGAAGAGTATTGTAAATAATGGGATTATCCTGGTGGTAATTACGGCGCTGGAAACGACCTTCGTTTCTCGTGATTCGCACGAGCGAAAGAGCGAAAGAGAGAAAGAGAAAGGAAAGATAAAGAAACGTTCAGGAAGAGAATGAGAATAAAAGGAAAAAGAGGAAAGAGAAGTGCGAGTGACGATCGTCTATCTTTCTCACTCTTCTTCATAACTACCAACTATAATAGGAAAAGCTGAGAGTAACCGTGTGTTTTCGTCTAACGATTAATTATTGATAATTATCTTCTTTCTATCTCTTACTCTTTCTCTCTCTCTCTCTCTCTCTCTCTCTCTTTCTATCTCTCTCTTTCTCTGTCTCTTTCTTTCTCTCTGTGTTGTTTCTTTAGAGTGTAACGGTAATCTCGTACATTGTAATCTTCGTTCTTGTGTATTGTTCGCACGTTTGTATCTCTCATTGTCATTTGCCAACTCACTTTTGTCTCTCTCTATCTCTCTTTCTCTCTCTCTCTCTCTCTTTCTTATCCACCCTTTACTAAAGATAGCATTCTTGCTTTCGTTCTGCCGTGCGGTAATTTTCTTCTAATTATCTTTAAATACGTTTGTCGTAAAAAACCTGATTAGTTGTTAGCTACGACAAAGTTAAACGAATTGCGAAAAGCATGTGCATCTTAGAAAACATTTAATCACTCTCGTGGACGAGCTCGCATGCTTTATTTTTCTTTTCTTTATCGCAAAAAAAAAAAAAAAAAGGATTTCGTCTGAGCTCTTGTCAGCGATAGAAAGTTTCATATATCAAGTTCAAGCTAACGTCTTGGCTGAAGTCGTAAGCGCATTTGATATACGAGTTTCAGTATCTTCTCTAACATCCGGTTGATTTTTTTTTTTTTTTATTTCTATGAATTCCATGATTAAACCTGTTAATCTTTCAACGAATTTCTTGAATAATTTTGCATTAGCTTGTATTATATAGAGTTAAGATTACAAAAGAATAGCTAATATGAAAATAACAATATTATTTTACGTGAAATAATAATGTTTACATGATTTCTTGTTTATTTATACGTCATAAAAATAATCATTTTCATTCATCGAAGCACGCGTATTTTTGAATATATCGTTGAAGATAAGGATAATCGTAATGATCGAATGGATCACGAAAAATCAGAAAGCGTTGCCAGGATACATATAGGGACTCTCAGTATAGGAAACTTATTCCTTTTCTCTTGACGTCATAAGGAAAAACAAAGTTTGGTTTCTTTCACTATCTCTTTTAAGTGTAATATAAATCAAGGCTAATATTGTCAATATAATATATTTACAGATACTTAACGGAAATGGGTTTGGTCGAACGTGAAGCCAACATGCAAAATCTCAATGTGTCAAGACCCGGAAGATCGAGGGATCTTTTTGGCGTACAACTCGAGGTAATTTCTTTAATGATTATACTTAAATAATTCATTAAAAGATTATTCATGAAAAAGATTTGAGATAAATAAAAATATATCGATCGAATAATCATGATATTGTCGAGTTATTTAATTGAAAGAAAAAAAAAAAAAAATAGAATATTAATAAAATATAATAAAATATTATATAAATTTATTAGATGGATAAATTTTTTCATAAGTTAAAAAATATATGTTACTTTTGGAGAATAAACAGAGTTAAGAGAGTTAAATGAATAGATATATAAGATAAAACCTGAATCGAGTAAGACCTTGAACGCGAACGCGATAATCGATCGGAGACACCGACGACGAAGGAAACAATGCGAACGTGCCGAGTATACTACTTGTCGAGGGGTAGGAATAAATTCTATGGTGGCTGTTGGCGACTTCGGCTCGATTCCAATGCTCGACTTTTGCCAAGAATTGCATGTGACGTTGAACAAGTAGTGAGAGGTCCGAGTCATAAAACCGGTGTCGGTTCTGGTACAACGAGCAGCCACCTGAAACTGAAACGACGGCGAGAGGGAAGTCTGTTTCATTTCTACTCTCTTTTTCTCTCTTTCTCTTTTCATCTCCCTATCTATTTATATATCTATCTCTTACTCGATCTCTATCTTTCCTTTTTCTCGTGATCTCTTTTCCTCTTATTGGCGTTGGCACATAGAATCCGTTTTACCGGCTCGTCTCGTTAAACTTCCTCTCCTTCATCTCTTTACTTTTCTCGCACTGCTCGTAAATTATAAACGAGATAGATACTATCATCCCGATACTTTTTTTATTTCTTCACTATAACTACTACTATCGTAAAATTCGTCTATATGTATTAACGTTGCCTTTTCTTTTTTTTTTCTTTTTTTTTATTTTGATCGATCTTTCTCCTTTCTTACGAAAGTTATTTCTTAAATGATTTTTTTATTTTTATTTTTTTTATTATTCTTTTTTACGAACGTTGGATAATTAGATACGATCTACGTTAACATAGAAGAATAGTTCGTACGAAGAGAAAAATGTCGTACGGTGATATAATTTGTATTGCTGCTCGAAGATATATCACTTATTAAAAATATTGAGAATAATTTGATTGTTATGATGTTGAAAAATGAAATATATATATATATATATATATTATTATTATTGCAAAATAATAATAATCTTTATGCGAGTTAATTAATCGTTAGTTAAGTGCGAAAATGGTGATTCATACTTATAATAGATCGTGTGTACATATGCACGTTAGACAGCTATGATTATTAAATTCGAACGTTATATCGAGTCGGTAGAAGGGAAATAAATTTTTCTTTCCTCGGAAAAATCCAGTCAGGTCGTTATACTCGTTTGGCGAGCGCGATCAGTGTACTTACGTATTCTCAGTTGCTTGCGAAACGTTCTTTTACGTCAGACCGCCTTCTTCTATCATTGGAGACAAGAAGAAGTCGACGAGGAATCTGAAGTGTCTACCAATTGGAATGAAGAAAATACCATGGATGAGTTTTGCAATGAAATTTTTCAATTGAGAAACACAAAAGTCCCAATCGATTTTAAACATCGGTTCGATTCGAAGTTTACTATAAATGGTTATTCCGATCATTAAATAGCCAAATCGAGATAGTAAAAGTATTTTGATATTTTATATCGACATATTTTATCTATCAACGTTTTTGATGTAATCGAATCAGGTCAAGAGATAGTACTCGGTCAGTAATCTTTCGAGTAAAGTTTAATTCTACCTGCGGGCGTAATATATATATATATATATTATATACATATATATACGTATATATGTAAATGAATATATGTATATGTATATATATGTCCAAGCTGGAGGATGCAGCACGCGTCTTGCGTAAGATCTCGTGTTTCTCTCGAATAGAGGAGGAAAAAGAGAGAAAAGGGAAGAGGGTAAACGATAGTCAGACGTGCGCGAGCATGTTGCTCGGTATAATGATACATATGCTTTTAAAGGGCAACGATGGTAGAAGAAGTAGTTGACGAGTAAGTAAGATCTTTCTATTAGGTTTTCTTCTTGTAGAAAATAAATAAACTTGTAGGAATAATGAGAAAAAATAGAGAAATAGAGGGAGAGAGAGAGCGAGAGAGAAAAGAGAGAGAGAGAGAGAGAGAGAGAGAGAGAGAAAGTCGGTAAAATTAGAAGTAGAAGTAGTAATCAAACGTCCGTGTAACTTGTTGGAAAGAACAAACAGTTTGTGGCAAAACGTCACACAGTATGGGGACTCATTATAAAAATGAAGAAACCACCGAAAATCCTTGAAGAAAAAGCATACACCGATCGTTGACTTCTTGTAAGATATATAAGGATAGTGGTAGGAGCTACGAAATAGCATGTAATAAATGCAAGGAAAAAAAAAAGAAAAAAAAAAAAAAAAGAAAAAAATCGAAAGCGCGAGTTATATCGTAAGATTTGTTCGAACCGTGACATCTCCTGGGAGATGTCCAAATGATAATTATCTTAGTTGTGGCTCACGAGGAAGTGGTATTACTAGACGAAAAAGAGAAAAATAGAGAAACAGAGAGAAAGAGAGAGAGAGAGAGAGAGAGAGAGAGAGAAAGAGAGAGATGTTACGACATAATTTGAAGACTTTGTAATCAGCATCCCTATCACGATGATCTCTAATAAGCGGAGACTCGCTCAACGTGGATATTACTCAAAAGAATGTTTCGACAGACGATGATAAGCTGTTTACATTTTCTATTTCTTCCTTTTGTATAAATTATCGCGTTCAACGTCCACCTACGTATCTAGCCATGCAAACGCGTTCATTGTGTATGATCTTATTCTTTTCTTCATTATCATATCGTTTATTCTATTCGACTGGATCTTTGAACAATCGACCTTCTATTGTTAATTAAATTGCAATTTTATTATCTTCCTTCATCGACATTATATTATGTATTTTAATTCGTTCTCCCACTTCCCCCCCACAACCACTCTGTAGATAATCGTTTTTACAAATGAAATTCTATCTTGATATTATGTTAACGTAATAAAATATTTATACTTATATATATATATATATATATATATATATATATATATATATATATATATATACATATATATACATTCCGTCTGCGGGGTAAATCTTCGAGTAAACGAAACAAAGATTCTTTTAAACGATAACTAAAGAAGCAACGATGTGGCATATCCTTATGCAATAATACGAAGGCACATCGAGCTCGCTCATCGTCCTGTCCTGAGGCTTAATTACGAATTTTCTCTTTCTTACTTTCTTGAGAGCGAATAAGACTCGTAAGTTCGTGAGAGATCGGTATCAAAGATCGCCTCTAACAAAACGGATAAGCCATAGTGACTCAGAAACGACGCGTAATCGAATTGTGTAATCGTTATTTCTTCTAACCATAGAAAACTAGAATAGTAACGTTGTTCTATTTCAAAGGAATAAAGTGAAATGGAAATGCGATACGAATAATGTAATGTTCTCGATAGTTACCTTCATTTATTCACTCCTTTATGAGTTTCGAGTCTCGATTGTGTAAACGTGTAAGTAAAGTGTATGAGTATATTGCGTCTAAGTATCGATCGACGATAACTTTCGTACACATTTCGCTAAATTACCTGCATCATTGGTACATTGGAAATTTACTGAGGTTGTGTGAATATAATAGATGTATATATTCGAGATTCAAAAGGAAGGTGAAGTTGCTCTTAACCGCTTTACTCAAATTTCGTCTTATTGCTGCTTTTTCACTTATTTATACTCTTACCAAAACCTCAAAGTACGAAAAAAGAAACCTTCGAAAAATTCAAAATTCCTTTTGGTAATTCTCTTTTGTGTCATTGCGGCATCCGAATGGACAATCACGAACGTTAAGATGTTTTCCAGGAGTGATAAATTTTACACACACGAACTATCTTTATTTTTGTTCCGATAGTAATCGTTTTTTTTTTTTTATACTAGGTATTATTATCTTGAAAATATTATAAAGATAACTTATATGACTTAGCGTTAAAAAAATTTACATAATTTCGTAATAATAAACCATACTAAATGTAGAATGTTCGGTGCTTTCAGCCAATTAAAGAGCACATTCGCATGCGCGAATCTTCCAAGAACTCGATGGGCTTACGTCGCGGAGGATTTATCTTGGAGTATATCTATGCAAAAACCTTCCGTTACGTATACATACGTACATTCATATGGAGATACACGTACTATGTATGCGTTATTGCATGTTTGAACATTTTATGCAGGAGCAGTTCTGTTCCCTGAAAGGGAGTAGAACAGGAACGTTATCATTCTGGCAGACAGGAGAATGTTATTTTCCACGCATACTTTGGAATCGTTATTTTAATCTTTTCCATAATCTTCCTTTACGACTTTTGCTCGGATATTAAATAAAAATCCATATAATAATAATCGTTTTTGAAAATAAAATATTTTATTTGGTAGAAAAAAGAAGGAAAGGAAAAAATTTTTGTTTCACTGAAAATTATATTTTTATCGATAAAGGATATTTTATCGACGGAGTAATATTTTCCAAATGTTGGTAACAACGATTTCTATTATGATTCCAAGTTTAGCTTTAGTCGATAAAACAGAAATGGACATAGCCGATAAGTAGCAAAGGTTACTATCAAAGCTGGTCAAAAAGTATCCTTTTTAGAGCAGCAGATTATCGTTCGATATTTTTTCTATAAATCGATCCTTTTGTTACTTTATTCAATGCTAATAATTTAAAAACTATTTTAAAAAATGCATGAAAAATTTTATTCGTTCATTTTTTATATTTACATTTTTTATATTATCTTTTTTGATGTTCTATTACAGGTGACGTCATTACTCTTGGAGGCAGAACGTAGAAAGCTTGCAGTACTACAAAGAGAATTACAAGTTGCACTTGCTGAAGGGGGTAGCGTTAAAGTTAAGGAAAAGCAGAGACAGGAGTTACTGCACGCTATCTCGTAAGTTGTTCAATTTATTTTTCAAATGGGATAAGATTAATGTTTTCCATTATATCGATTAGATTTAAGAAAATATTCAAGATTAATGAACTAATTAATAATAACGTTCAATTAAGCATTCGCGTGAGTAGAGATTTTAAAGTTCTTTCAAAAAAGTTAAGAAACTTTTACATTTATACGTCTACGAAAGATAAATCGAAGTAACGAATTCATTGAAAAATCTTGCGAAGTTTTTAGAGCCACGAAGAGAGAAAGAAAGAAAGAAAGAAAGAAAGAAAGAAAGAAAGAAAGATAGAGAGAAAGAGATAGAAAGAAAGAGTAGAAAGTCTTTTGCGAACATTATATTTTTACGACGTGATGTTAGGTCATCCGTGAACTTTTACCTTCTCAGATTTGCTTTCTATTCCAATGGGAGCAAGAATTAACTCGTTGAAGATTTATTATTCTTCCATTTCTCTCTTTCTCTCTCTCTCTCTCTCTCTCTCTCTCTCTTTGTCTTATATAGAAAAGAAGATACAAAATCTGATCGTACTAGTGAGGATATTAAATAAAGCTTCGTACATTTTCGAAAGTCGCAACATTTTCTTTTTCGTAATTATGCGAGATTAAACGAATGAAAGAAGTCGCTCATTTGGTAAAATGTAAAAGGATAAAAGGAATATTTATTTTAGAAAAGTTATCAGGAAATTTGCTTGAAAAAAAAAAAAAGAAGATTTTTCTCAGATTTATGACAAAGAATACGACGAGATATGTACCTTGGAGATAGAGCCGCTTATACTGTCCCGCATTGAAAGGAACAAGTTGTCGGTGGCTCGTGAAAAAGTGTAGGTCAGCATGATCTGAAATTCCCTTCAACCTCTTTCCTGTCTCTCTCTCTCTCTCTCTCTCTCTCTCTCTCTCTCTCTCTCTCATCTCTCTTTCCTTCGTCTTTTTCATCTTTAGTTTGTACTTCAGCAATGTTGTTTGTACAACTCCTCTTACATGCTTAGCGTGTTCTGTGAGTTCTTTGCAGATGGCGGGACTACTTGGGCGGTGTCGGGGTTCTTTGATTCTATGACAGTAAGAAATTCATGAGACCGCCTCCTAACTGTACTACCTTTGAAGTTTCTACAATTTTTCCACGTTAACTTGGAGATCGAATCAGTCTAGTTTAACGAGACTCCCGTACGTCGTTAATGTCAGAAAATTCATTTCTACCACTCATCTTATAATGCTCGAAAAAGTTTCTTCGTTTATTTAATACTTCGATAGTTCTCTATTTTAAAATATTTGAAACATAAGTATCAATATAAGACAAAATAAAAATTTATTGTAAGACGTCGAACGAAATAAGTGTAATGTTTTCAGATGGAATATTGGCTGATAATTGATCGACTTACACTATTGAATGATGATAGAAAACTTTTTAGGAACGATAACATCGAATCTTCACGATCAATTTCTTGGACACAAGAATGAAGTTAACGTGGTACTCTATCATATCCATATTTTTATAACAAGACTATCAATTTCAAAAATTTTTCGATAATCCACGACGATGTTATCGAAATTTCTTTTGACAATGTCTGCTCATTTCATTTATCTCGTTAAATAGAAAATGTCACGATGAAAGATTTTCGATAATGAGTTCAATTAATAACGACGGACATTGAGAATGTTCATCATTTTCTGAGTTTTTTCTGACACGTATGCACTTACGCCATGTACTTACATGGGTTAATATATATATATATATAAAAAAAAAGAGATTTTGTTAGATTGAAAATATTCATAATCATATTCGTACTCAAGAATTTCGATCAACAAAAAAAAAAGAAACTATGAGATATATTGTTTCATAATTCACCGATTTCAAAAAGTCTTCTATTTGTTTATACGTTTATTAAAAAAAAAAAAAAAAAAAACCGAAATCGTCAATATCTATTCTAATATTTTATATCGTAACGAGTATATAATCCTACTGGGAGATTAAAAAATAATCACGCTTAGTAAATGGCCGAAGGCACAAACATTATTCGCTCGATATTAAAGTAGGAAACACTGTAAAGTTTTTCATTATATCGGTTAATGAACATTCTACAATCAACTTTTGCATATTTATCAGTTGCATAGAAAAGGAATTATATTTAAAATATAAACATAGTAATCAGCGAGACATTTATCTTAATATCATATTGATTCTCTTGTGATTTTAATCGGACGAACCATATAACATGCAGTCATGATGATATTCGACAAAAGAATTGATTCTCCCTCTCTCTCTCTCTCTCTCTCTCTCTCTCTCTCTGTCTGTCTCTTGCTCTCTTTTTTTCTTTTCTTCTCTCCTTTTTGCATACACATCATGAATTTATAAGATTGTTTGCCCTTTAGTAATTGCTGAAGTTCCGGTGCGGTGCTCGTCTATCTGGAACTTTTTCAATTCCTAAGTCAGTGGCAAGGAAACCGCTCGGAAAATGTGCCAGTGGACCGTAGGTGTGCCATCTTCTGCTCGTTATTTGCCCTTCAGGTCGTTTCCCGTTCTTCGAATCCAAGAAAGATCGGAGTCTGTAAGGATGGCGGTTAAGTCGACTCTGGTATTCCCTCATCATTCCCCTGCCACCCACTCCCCCATCCACCCCCACGAATCTGTGCTTGTTCGAGCGTGAAAACTTTCAAGAGAAAATATTTCCCAATGCCATTTCTTTTCGAAACCCATAATTTTTTCTCCTTTTGCTTGAATCCTCATCGAGCATAATTTATTTTTCCTTTTTGAAAAAGAAGAAGAAGAACAAAAAATGGGGGAATACTACGGGATAACTTCTCAATGATATAGATAGAAACATTTTCCGGGACGAAAGAAAAAAAAAATATTTCGTGTTTTCGAAATGTTCATTATTTACGAAGCAACGAACGTATCGGACTTAAGAGAAAATTTTATACTCTCTTACGTTTTATTAAGGAAACGACGTAGACGGTAAGGTCATCTGAGTTTAATCTTTAATCTATATCTGTCTGCTCCACAGGAAGATCCAAGGACAGCACGAGCAACTCGATAAGGAGTACAGAATACACGCAGCTGGGGTACTTCTCTGCAACTCAAGAGGATCCGGGAAGGTAAGTGAAGCCTCATCGTCGATCTCTCTTTCTTTCCTTATTTTCTTTGGATTCATTCTACGAAGATAAATTACCTCTTCTCTATATCGTGATAGCCAACCTCTATTATTTGTTATTCATGAAAATCTCGCTGTGCTTGGTGAGCTTCCACTATTGGTGATATTACCTTTATGTTCAATCGATGGGAATATTTATATATATATATATATATATATATATATATATATATATATCGTGAAAATGCATTCATGAAACTTTTGAGAATTGGATCCTGAAATACGAAACTACATTATGTTCGTGTATATTTACGAAACTGATGTAAGTAACTGATATCCCGTATTTCGTTTTCGTTTGTAAAATTTTTCCCCTATTTTCCAAGTGTTCTATTTTTAATTTATACGGCCTATATAGACCAATCTCGTCTAGCTTTTCTTAAGCTTTTAGTAAGCTTTAATTCTTAAAATTATTAGCAGACATAATGCACTATTGTCATAATAGATTTTTCTTTCGGCTTAGAGGAAGCGTACAGCTTCGCTCTCTCTCTCTCCATTAGATAAATCTATCGTAATAGTAAAAGGATGAAACGTAAAAGAAAAAAAAAAAAAAAAAAAAAAAAAAAAAAGAAAAAAAAGAAAAAGAATATAAAAAAGAAGGAGAAAAAGAATAAGAACCGCATAAAGAGCAAAATTTTTAATGGATCATCAATTGAATCGTTTGTTTATAAATCTTATGACTAAAAATTTAATTTGAATGCACTGTTTATTTCCTTCCCTTTATTTTTTCATTTCCTCTTTTCCTATTTATATCTATTTATTATTATTGTCGTAATTTAATAGTGGCAATGAAAAAAAAAAAAATGTGATATATTTTCAATTTTCAATTGAGAATCAAAAAAACTTGAGAAATCAGGTTAACGTAATAATGTCGTTTATAGAAAACGATATCAGAGGAAACATAATACAAACAGTTCAATATTCCCGTCCTTACGTTATAGTAAACATCCTTAAAACTTTTTACATTCAGTATATTTGTTTTTTTTTTTTTTATTATCAGTAATAAATATTAAGAACTAAATATTATGACTTGAAAGGTCATAACAGTTGACTGGATATATTCGTTTAGCGATACGAATATTTGTCATTGTATGTTGTTTTGTTAATCTTTTGTTACAAAGATGTTTTGTTAATTTTGTACAAAAATTTCCATAAAAAAATCCTTTTATTTGACAATACTCAAATATAAAGGAATCGATTCGATTTTATTCTAACGAAAAGAGATAATTCTGATTCTTATCTCGAATTAAACGTTATCAAGGAAAAAATTTGTCCAACGTTTAATTTATTAAATTTCTTTGATATATATATATATATATATATATATATATATATATATATATATATATATATTACAAAAATTATTTTTTCTCCGATAAGAGAAAATATTTTTCTTTCGTTTTTTTTTTTTTTTTAATGAAGAAAAAGAAATCATTATCCAGTGGATGTTATCCAGTGGAGAGCACTCGATAGAGTTTCTACGTACATGCTAGGCTTTCTTTATAAGTGGACAGTGATCGATGTTTCTGAGGTTGCGAAAATAATGTAATGGGATCGTGAAAAAAGAAGAAAAAAGAAAAGAAAAAAAAGATAAAGAAGAAAAAGCAAAAATAAAAAATGAACCCATCTACGAGTCTGGTTATATGTTGAAAACGAGACAGATTCATTGTTTTTATATTCTCTCTCTCTTTATCTCTTTATCTCTCTTTCTCTCTTTCTCTCTCTTTATCTTTTTATCTCTCTCTCTCTCTCTCTCTCTCTCTCTATCTCTCTCTCTCTCTCTCTCTCTCTCTCTCTCTCTCTCTCTATTTCGTTCCCTTTCTCGTTGTCTGAACGTAATAGATTCAATTTCTTCTCTTTTCTATGGAGAAAAGGTCAAAAGTTCTTCGCCATTTTGAGTAAATGAAAGTTCGGTTGGATTATCGTACGTCGTCGATGAAGGTAGTAACGTATCGAGAACTAGAAGCAATCGAAAGATGGTGACTCTATCTCCTGCTTAGAATCTTCGAATCAAGTAAAAGATAAAAGTAAAGGAGGTGGGAAAGAGAGAAAAAGAGGGGAGAGAGGGAGAAAAAGAGAGATAGAGAGAGAGAGAGAGAGAGAGAGAGAGAGAGAGAGAGAGAGGGAATATGAAGCTCTCGGCAAGGGCGACGAAGTCAAAAGAGCTGGAAGAACCATCGGATTATCGAATGAGAAAGGAGAACGACAGGGACAAAGAGAGAGATAGTGATAGAGATAGAGAGAGAGAGAGAGAGAGAGAGAGAGAGAGAGAGAGAGAGAGAGAGAGAAAGAGAGAGAATAAGAGAGTAAGAGAGTGAATACTATCCTATCAATAAACTGAAGCTCGGGAGTACCAGAGATATGGAAGAGATCGAAGAGTCGACGGTGCGAGAAGTGTATAATAGCAGACGAAGGGAAAAAACAAGATGGATAGATGGATAGATAAAGAGTAAGACAAAGAAGGAAAACAAAAGGATTGCTTTGCTGATACAGCCGGCGTAGAAATGGATCGAACAGACGATCAAACTAAATAACGACGCTAGCTAGCTATCCTCTTTCATCCTTCTCCTTATTGCCAACTTACTTTTCCCTCTAGCTTTATCCATTCTCTCTCTCTCTCTCTCTCTCTCCCTCTCTCTCTCTCTCTCTCTCTTTTCTTTTTCCCTTTTTCTCTCACTTTCTCACTTTCTCTCTCCCTCTCTCTCTCTCTCTCTCTCTCTCTCTCTCTCTCTCTCTCTCTCGATTCTCTTCACGTTCAGGCCACGAGCTTGAGATGCATTAGTGGTGTCCAATTACAGACTTCTCCGCTCCGCCCAGGGTCAGGAACATTATTCCGACGTGCCGTTAGAAAATGGTAGCAGAGACAAAAGTTCTCTCTATTGTTAAGAGTAAGGAGATAGAGAGAGAGAGAGAGAGAGAGAGAGAGAGAGAGAGAGAGAGGGAGAGAGAGATAGTGAGAGAGATAGAGAATGAAACGCTTCTTCGTCCTCGTCGCCATGCAATGAAGAAGAGCGCGTAATAAGGAGATTCAATTATGAAAGAAGAAGTAGGGAGATATCTTTGAGAGATGAAAAACTTTGGAATGAAGTTTTACGCGACGGAGAATGGATATTTGTTGACCATTGACCTTTACCCTCCAAACTTTCTTTTCTTTTCATCGCACAAGATTTTATATGCGTTACTCTCGTGAAATTAATTATAGGTTATACTAACTCGTCGAACTAGCAACGTTAATAGTAGTTGTTGAATTCAACGGAAGATTTTATAACAACGTTATACAAAATATATGTGATAATATTGATTAACAACGATCTTAACGTAACGATCTTAATCCGAGAGGATTTCTAACTTTGGCATTCAGCAGCTTATCGTTATGATATAATGAGCAAATCATTGATTTTCGACGATCATCCTTGACTATCCTTTCACTCGAATCCTATTATCATATATGAATACGTATATTCTTTTTTTTTTTTGGATATATGTCACACTTTATTACCTGTCCTCGATTATATATCGCTTATTATACAATAGCATCTCTAGTATATCCAGCTAACTATGCTGGATCATTTTGAATTCTCTCGATTGCTTCTACGATATCGTAAAATTAACGTAGCGGTGTACTATTATACATACATGATTGAATGTAATTTAAGCATTTCAGAGGTTTTCGCCAATGATACGCCCTCGTTTAAATCGCTCGCATTCATGAAAGCCAGTAGGGAACTTGGCCAAATCGTTCCATTTTCCTTATTTCGATCGTCTTCCCACTTCTATCCGCATACTTATACACTATTCCTACCAGCGAGTGCTCTTTATTTTTATCGATCGATTTCGAATCATCCTTTACACTCCCGTAGGACGTCTGTTTAAATCAACGAGAGAGAGAGAGAGAGAGAGAGAGAGAGAGAGAGAGAGAGAGAGAAAACGTATATGCATGTATGCTTGCATACGTGTGCATATGTATGTATATAAGCGTGTATATAACTCCAGCGATCAAGCCAGAATATGAGAGAAAAATAATGAACGTGAAATATCAAGGCAACGACCTTTATCGTGCTCGATCATTGTCGAAGCCGTAAATCAGATCGCGACGAAATTGACAGTTCGTTGAATAACCCGATAAAACATTTTTCGTTGTTCATTTCCCCTAAACGTACGCACAGTTTACGTATTTCATTTAATTAAGAATCGAATTAGATCGATGAGAAAATATTATTTACGAGTTAGAAAAAAATGTCCGTACTCCTTTCCGTAGATTATTATACAGGATAATTGAAAGTGAATGGTTTGGAAAAAGTAATGGTTTTATCGCGACATCATTTTCCGCCTTTTTTCGAAGAAGCTTGTCGATTGAGAGAGGTTTGAGATCGGGAAAATGGTGGAAAGAGAGGATGAGAGAGTAATTCGGAAGCTTCGATAGAAACATACTCTTATCGAAAGTCTCGGGTTGCCAAGATTATCGGAACTTTACGAATTATTCGATACTTGCGAGTTGTCTCTCTTTCTCTCTCTCTCTCTCTCTATCTCTCTTTCTCTCTCTTTCTCGATATTCGAATTGTTATTAGACCCGATGAATCGTTTATTCTATATTATATCTATATTATATCTGTTTTCACGTTGGAACATTCAAACCGTGTTTGAAGGAATATCATTTTATTATGTTGTTTCGTCGTTAAAATGGGAAAGAATATATTTCACACGTTGTGAATCTAAATGATCTCTTAAAAGTGGAAGTATTTTTAATTAAAATCCAACGTTGTATATATTACATATCGCGTAAGATTAATGAGTATGCGAAATAAAGGCATTGTTCTGCTCGCGACCAAAAGAAATTCCACATTTTTCCGTCGATGTTTTTTCTTTTTTCTCTTTTTTTCCTGTTTTTTTTTCTTTTTTTTTTTTTTTCACAAGCTTCGCTACATCTCCATTTTGGCACTCTCACCAAACGAGTTTCGTATCTTCTCGTTATATTTTTGATGCAAAACATTGATGGCGAAGAACACGTTCCGCCTTTTATCACGAGACATTAACGAATAACAGCTGCTTAAGAATTTTCTTTTCCTTTTTTTTTTTTTTTTTTTTATTTTAGTCGGGTGGATATTTTCAAAGGCGAACAATGTAAAAACTTTTAAAAGACAGGAAATAGCCTCCAGGAGAAACCAAATATGTTCACGATGAAACCTTTTAAAGAATTAATGATATATGAAAATCATTAGAAGAACGATCGAAATGATTTATCTGATTTTATCGTGATTTTTATGTATCTTAATTACTTACTCGAAATGGAGACTTTTAATTACGAACATGATTTATGATAGAGATATGATAGAAATATTTGGATTCATATTCGCGTATTGTGATATCTCGAGTAAATGTTTTTATTAAAAAAAAAAAAAGAAAAAAAAGAAATAAGAAAACGTAATAAATAATATAATGTCGTATCAACGGTTATAATTTTAATCTATTATTTTAATCTATTATTTTATCGTATGGGACCAAACATCTTTAAGGTAATTTAGAAGAGCTCTTTGAGACGTAACACGATCATGGATATTAAGCTAATGACACAGAGTACGGAGCTAGTCTGCTTATCAGAGAAATGATTTATCGTAGCTATCTCGCGTACGGCAGTTTGCACTCCTTGCATTGAGAGGAAGAGAGGGTTGGATATCTAGCTGCAAAAGGGAAGGGAAAACCGGTTTCTCAACTTATAACAACCGAATTTGGAATTATCATAATACCTTTTTAAATTTTTTATTCTCTTGCATGTATGTACGTATATTCGTACTTAAATATATAATGACATATAGTTATACATTACATGCTTTAATTTTTTTTAATCGATTCAAGTAAAGATCATCAAAAAAAAACCTTTCGATTTTTGTCTTTATAAATGAATAATCTTGCCATATCGAAGAAACATGAGATATCTTATACTTGTATATTTATTTAAATTCAATATCGATAAATATGTATAAAATTGAGTTCTCTCGAATCGAAGAAAATGCGATACTACGAATGCTAATACTATCTTTCCCGTGATCTTTTTATACGAAGGATATAGAAACGTGAATGAAAAAAAAACATAAACCAAAAAAAAACTGAAAGAACAAAAAAGAACTGGAAACAAAAGTGTAGCATAATTTGGTAGATAGTTATGAATCGAGAGAAACGACAGAGTAAGGAAAAGTAGCAACGATACGCGTCCATCGTCATTGGCCAGTTCTCTTACAGAGAAGAATTTCACAAGGAGGACAAAGACAAATGCAAAGGTAGATAGAGAAAAAGAGTTTTTCTTTTCGTTTCATTTCCTATGTTTTTTTTTCTCTTTTTTTTTTGCGTTTACTTTCTTTTTTTCTGATCATTGATGGACCCTAGCCGTAATTGTATCGACTCGGTTCGCGGTACGCTTTGCTCAGAGTTTATGGGTCGAGATATCGTATATTGGATTCGAAGTATAGAAGGGGAGGTAAAGGGGAAGGATAGATACGCAGTTCGACGTATAGAAAGCCGCAGGATACGCATCGGCGTTGATCGAACTTGTTCGTTATCGTTCGAGCCCATCATCGGCTTCGAATTCGTGTGTCGTCACGTTGATATTATGGAATCATTTTCCAAATTATATGAATCGAATCTACGATGATCTTCGTTAAACAGATTCAATGTCATTAATATTTTGCTTTTAATTTTGAATTACAAGATTGTAAGGTACGTCAAGTTTTCTAGGGAAAATCATTGCTAATTATCTTACTTATATATTTAGTAATTACATTGCCTATTATGAAATAGTTGGTTCTAATGCCAGCACATTGTAACGTAGTTCGATTGATGTAGTTTTAAACGACTGTATATCAGCGATATGATAACGATTAACCGCGCTAAAGGAAGAAAGGTAATCGATGTAAACAAAAATCCGTGCGCACTGAACGAAAGGAATTTCAATTTCCCGATAAACCAATAAACTGTTGAAGAGGCTTTATATTCGGCTCCCAGTATCGAGCCATGCACTTCGGAATGCTTCGAGCCATTGGTACGCATACGTAAAGAGAAATATACGTATTTAGCTTCATATGCATATTTACATATACTCACATATGAACATGGGTGGACGGGGAGAGGAACGACAGGAAGGGGACAAGCGACGTATAGATACCTGCGTGCACTGTGAGTTTGTAGGTACATACCTACAACGTAGCTCGCAAAGCGATTTGCATTATTCCGAATTACAATCCCACTTCGGTAGTATGCTTCTACTCATATTATAAACACAAATTCTAGCATAAAATGTCGTTGTTATCGTGACTGTACGATCTAGGCGACATTACACGATGAAACTCACTACCGCTGTCGCCACCGTTTACCATGTGCTAGCATCGTTAACCTAAAATTAATATTTTATACGTGTCGGGTATTAGCCAACCCCCAAAGCATTTTCTTCCTTTTTAAATTTGTAGGAGAATCGAGGTAAAATTCATCGATGGCAACTGTCGTTATTACGTTAATAAAATTCTCGTGAGAATACGTGTTTGTTGATGGTATCTTTTTTTGTATATATCGAATGAAGATATATACACGTGAGAATTTGTCGAAGTATTTTCCGTAATGATCGGTATGAGAATATATGATGATATTTTAAATTTAAAAAGAGAATCTAAAATAAAGTTAACCATAGCTATATCTTATTTCTAGCGTTCTATAATGAGACGTGTTAAGTTTACTGAGCGATTTATGTTATATACATTAACGGAATTAGACATTTCATTTAGTAGATACTACAAAGGGAGAGTAATAGAATATCTAGCAGTGCGTATTGCGTAAATTTGATGGAAAATAAACAGAATTCGTTGGATGTATGTGTGTGTGTGTGTGAGAGAGAGAGAGAGAGAGAGAGAGAGAGAGAGAGAGAGACAGAGAAAGAGAGGAAGAGAGAGAGAGAGAGAGAGAGAGAGAGAGGTGTTTTATCGGATATATTCTTTCAAGGATATAACGACGACGACGCCATTTCATTATCCTATAACGAACGATCCACCGAACGTAGAAACCTGACGTTCGTTTAACGATTAATTCGAGCCAGATTACTTTCTCTCCTATCTCGTTAATCTCCTTTGAGAATCCTTTTCGAGTGAGCTCAACTATTTCTTAAGTGAACTAAAATAGCAATTAATCACTCGACTCGCCATGAAAATGAAAAATTCTCCGTAGTACGGAATACCGACATCGATTGCACGTGGCGATAAAAAAGAAAGAGCGAGAGAGAGAGAGAGAGAAAGAGAGAGAAGATAAAGATGTTTGTTTCTTGATCCCGAGTTGTTTTTCGAATTTCTAAGTAATTATATTATAATTATATACTCAGATTTAATAGAATATTCAGAGAAGAAAGTTTAAATACCTTTGTCGTTTATTTTCAATGATAATCTTTACGATGGAAAGTTAAGAATGATTATACCTAAGAATGATTATTAATTTAATAATATTAACAAGTTCTCTTTTTGGTATTCATGGATTAACAGTTAGTTCCCTTCGTAATGTTTCTTGAACAAATCCTGAATTATTTATTATATTAATTTATCAAACAATGTTATTTGCTTTTAATAATAAATTAAACAATGCACATTAATAAAGCGAACCGTACACAAGTTCTCTTTGAGCGGATATAAAGGACCACTAACTAACTACTAATTAAATCCGCAAAAGAGTATTAACGGTAAACAAAGCTAAGCTTATGAGCCGTTCTCGCGAACGTTCAACGCTTTGTAACCATCGTCATATATATATATATATATATATATATATATATATATAGTACCATCGTCACATCGTTTTCACTGTTTTTCATTTTCCTTTGAAGAATTCCGTTGAAAAAAAATTTATAAGAGAAGTTTTCTTTCTAATTTCTTTTCGAAAGACAAACGAACGGTTTCGCTTAATAACGTCAACGTAGTAATTGACATTCTCTTTTCTCGAATTTAGTCGATGAATGTGTGAACTCGTACGAGCGAACAATTTTTTATAACCTTTTCTCTCCCCTAACGGTTCATCGAGAGCCGTTTGAATTTTAATTGAACAGATTCACGTTATCGATCGCAATATTCCGAGTTTATTATAAATTAACGAACTATTTCGAATTGAACGGGGAACGTTCGTTAAATGCAATTTTTTTCTTTTTTTTTTTCTCTATCTTCTATCGATTCAACAGTGAGATTTATTTAAATTAAATAATTACGTGATATTTTTGCTCCGTTAAAATTCATATAATTTAAAAAGAGATCTACGTTCTTTCTATTTTTCCTTTTCTTCTTCGTTTTCGTTGTTTTACATTTTTCATTTATTCCCTTTCCTTTTTTTTTATTTTTTTTTTTTTCTTCCGGAGTAAAACGACAGTATGAAAGATCGAACGAAAGATTCGAAGAAGTTCGACGAAACGTCGGTGGTACACTGTACTCTTGATGCGGCACGTAACTCTGACGTTAAAGGGCGGATAGAGTGCACCGGCAGCACGCGTGCACTTCTCCAGAGGCCTCTTTCGTTCCTTTCGAGGAAGGAGAGAAACCGTGAGGGTAAGTTCCACACCACTTTCCCTTTTTTTCCTTCCACCCACCTTCTGCGCGTTCTTCCATCTCCTCCTGGCATTGTGCGACACGCAAAAAGAGCTCGTCTAGAGAATTGAGAGAGAAAGAGAAATAGGAAGAGGGAGATAAAGAGAGAGAGAAAGAGAGAGAGAGAGAGAGAGAGAGAAAGAGAGAGAGAGGGAGAGAGAGGGAGAGAGAGAGAGAGAGAGAGAAGATACTGACACAGCAAATAATAAAAAATGAACCACTTCCGAAAATGAGTCGTACGCAAGCACCCCCTCCTTTTATAGAATGACTACCTCCAGGCGCTTTGTCGGATGGCACTTGTCTTGTCGTTTGAGTCCTTTTCCCGACGTATTCTCCGTCTCCCTTCTTTACCCTCCCTCTCTCTCTCTCTCTCTGTCTTCTTTTCTTATCTTTTTTCTAGCGATCTCCTTGCTCCTCCATGGTTCTTTTTCGTTTTTACTTTCTTTTTATTATTCTTTCTCCCTTCCATCCTCCTTTTCTTTCCTTCTCATTTTTTACATGGCTACGTCTAAGGGATCCTTTCAACTTAAGAAATCCTTTCCAACCATAGTTTTGTTAATTGTAACTCCATTTCTTTCTCAAAAGTTCTTACTGGTAAGAACTTTTGAGAAAGAAATGGGGTCAAACACAAAAGTTTGTTTTCTGTTGAAATTTTGTACCTTTGACGTCGTTACGTTATGTCACTTTTTATTATTACTATCAAAGAAAATGCGATATTGATCGAAAAAATGTAAATTTATGTTTAACGGCAAAAACTATTAACATTTTCTCCTCCCCATTGAATTTCTAATTTCATCGAACTTTGCCTCTCGTTGTAAAAAAAAAGCAAAAAAAAAAAAAATGGGGGAAAAAAGGAGAAAAAAAAAGGAAACGCTTAAAGCCGGGATTCACGGGAGGAAAGTTGGAGATACTCTGCGGGCGAGTATATGTGTCCAACATAAAGAAAATTCGATAGAATTCGCGTATCTCGATGTTTGCGAATTCCTGGCTATTATATTTTTCGAAAACTTTTTCATTTATTTTTCTTTCTTCCTTCCCTTCTCCCATCCAAAACATACCCTATCTTATTTCCTTTTCTCCATTACTTCCATTTTTATCTAGTTTTCGCGTACGTTCATTTACCGAACGGAAAAGCTTGGTTGAAAAAGTACAAACGTTTCGTTTAATGCTTACAAATTTTAGTATGTCCTTTCCTTTTTTGCAAGAATTTATATGTACATACGTAGAAATATATTTAAAAAGTATTCGGTTCAAGAGAAAGTCAAAAAAATAAAAAAAAAAAAAAAAGACATTCTTTGTAAGAGATTCAGATGTACGAGAAGAGAAAAAGGGTTTCTCTTTTATCGTAACCGTTATCATATGTAGCGAGAACTATTAAATGAAGATACAATTAAAAGGATAGTCAGAGGGTTGAAAACAAGCATATAGTTTTGATGAGTTTGTATATGAATTTATACTGAGAACGTTGGTATGCGAAAGCTCGCATATTACGCACTATTTCCTTTCGAACGTATATTAGTTAAATAAATATTATGAGACTAACGATATGCAATTTGGACGTGTTTATTATATAAAACCGTTTATGTGATAACCGTATGGGAGACCTATATACTTTAACTATACACGAACTCTATTACGTGTAGAAATAAATACATCTTGAGATTCATCATATCTTTAAATCGATGAAATTTCCTTTATTCCTTTAGTCTCTTGGATAGTCCGACCAATAACCGACTTTACCACTTATCGATACGCCTGATCGATACGAGTCTCGGCTACTGACAGCTGTCGTTGCAATTTATTTCCGAGAGTTTTCGAATCTACAAGCTCATTTTATTTCTACGTTTCACGTAAACCAATGAAAAATATCTAAAGGTATCGTAGATTAAACGATAAAATAAACTTCGACACCGTTTCAACATAACTAAAGTCAATCATATCATTTATATCAGATCGATGTAAAAGATTATATTAAACCGGGGAAAAATTTTCGTTAAAAAGTAAACAGCAAATTCTTCGATATATTTTATATTTTAGGATATAATAACGTGTGGATATAACGGGTTAGCGTATAATAATATCTATCGTAAAATTCTTCGATATTTCTTGGTATATATAAAACGTTATTACGTCTCAGCGCGTACCAGAGATTATTAACTCAAAATTATATAAGGTACTTTCGCGCGCCAGCATATTTTTTTAGGGACAAAATCCCTTCGGGGAAACGTATAACAAGAAAGTGCGACTTACGTTCCATCCTCTATATTTTTTCTTCTTTATCTTTTCCTCGTTGTTCTTCTTCGTTCTCCTTCTATCATTCTCATGCGTCCTAAACGTTATCGAGCAGGAAAAGTACAAGCAACATAGCGCAGTTACTATACCCTTTCCTACAGACATTTATACACACACACACACACACACACATACACATATTCTCTCTCTCTCTCTCTCTCTCTCTCTCTCTATCTTTATCTCTCGTTCTTCTAGAAGGGCCAGAGAGAAACCAACCGGTGGCGATTTGTGCCGGGAGGGAAAGAAGGTTGACCGCGTGAGAGGGCGGACAAGTTTACGAGGTTGGCAGACGGGTGCATATTTAGTAAGTCCCCGGAGGGAATGAACAAAGAGAAAGACGATGGAAAAAGAAGAAACATAGAAAAGAGAGAGAGAGAGAGAGAAATGAGGGTGAGAAACAGGTACATGCGCGTATGTGTGAGAGAGATAGAGGTAGAGAGAGAGAGAAAAAGAGAGAGAGAGAGAGGAAAGAAAGAACGAGATTGTCGTAGAGTGCACGCATAAAAAAGGGGAAGCAGAGGAGAATGAAGTGGGGAGGAGGTCTCCTTGGGTGTGCGAGTTATATTGGTGGATTTTTTTCTAGAGCGATAGACCTTTCGCTCGGGTACATGTGAACGGGCGCTTCTCCTTGAGGACCCATTCATGTGCGTTTATGCGTGGCTGCGCGTGCACGGAAGGAGAAACACAGTCTCAAGTAGGCTGTCTTTCTCCCCTTTTGCCACCCTCTCTCGTTCTATCTTTCTCTCTCTCTCTCTCTCTCTCTCTATATATATATATATATATATCTTTCTCTCTTTCCTTCTATCTTTCTCTTTCTTTCTCTCTCTCTCTCTCTCTCTCTCTCTCTCTTTCGCTCTCTTTCTCTCTCTTTCTCTCTCTTTCTCTCTCTTTCTATCTGTCTCTCTCTCTCTCTCTCTCTCTTTCTATCGAGCGCGCGCGTGCTCATTGAGGGAGAATGTGCTCAACGGTGCGTATTGATTTCACGATAACTCGCTTCCCAGCGTTAGAATATTCTACCTGTAAACGTTCTTCGAATAAGAATATAGCCGATGTTCGAATACGATGGCTCTCGCTCGCGGTCGACCATTTTACTTAGCGAAAACGTCTTCCGATAGGTCGAACGGATTACACAATTCAAACGAGTTACTTTAGTTTAAGACAGACATCTTTGTCGAAAGCAATCAAATCGTTCCTTCGCTTCTAACCGAGCGTCCAAACCAAACGATCAAAATCATTCGAGCTTTCGAGGATTATGAGAAGCTCGTTTATCGTTGGTAAAGTTTTGCTAACATCTAACGAAGAGAAACTTTCTCGGTTTATAACGTTAGCGCGAAGGAGAAATATAAGGAGTAGAATAAAGAGTAACGAAAAAGAATCGAGAGACAATTTACGCTTTGCTTTTAATTTCTCACATTAAAATACATATTCGTTGTATTCGAAGGAATGGAAATTTTTACTCCGTTATATTAAATGTTCTCTGATTTCTATTGCAAATTCAAGACTATGATTTTAACATTTCAATTTCTTAAAGAAATCTTTGTTAACGTTATTTCGAACTTGGTAAACTATAATTATATGAAATTTCTTTTTTACTTTACGTGTCGAGGACCGACTATGTATCTTTGTTCTTTTGTACAAAGTGTTTATGCGCATTTGATCAAAGAATAATTCAGGTACGAACGTACGTTTCAAACAGGAAAGAAGAACGAAGAACGTAGGATCAGGACTTTCTCATTTATCCTACCTGAAATTTATTAGAAAATGGCTTTTTGATGAATCGTCTTTAATAGTCATGCCATAGAAGAAGCTTAAACTTGAGGAACAAGCTAAAGGTGGAACGACTAAGGACATCAAGGAAAGCAAAAGGATCAACACCACTTCTTTCTTTTTCTTCTTCTTCGTCTTCTTCGTCTTCTTCTTCTACTTTTTCTTTTACTTCCTCTTCTTTAACCATAGCACGCCTCAACCAATTCACATTAGGAAAATCGTACGTTTTCTCTAACATTCTTTACGATCGTTTCGAACGAACTTCCTTCTAAATTTCTACTTCTATGACTTCTTCGCGGGTGCTTTTAAATCGTAAATCATCATCTTTGACTATGGTCCTTTGAAAAAGGAGGGCGTATTATCAATCGTACGGATAAGTTTCTCGCGATTGAGAACTTTATCCTTTTGTTATCGCACGCTTTAAATGAAATTGAAAACATCGTGATTAATATCAAAAGTCACGGTGAAAAACATCCTTGAAAATTTCGAACATTTTCGATTGTCTTTTATTTTCTCCATGAATCGTTTCATCGCTATATCGAAGATCATCGATACGATGGAATTTCGATTATCAGGCAAACTTTTGCCGTTTGTTTTCTAAATCATCGGTTGTTATCGTCTTACTGGATAAAAATGAAATCAAACCGACGTCAAGATCATTCTATTTACACGATTGTAAACGACAAGCGATATGCGTTTACTCAAATGGCCGCATGGAAAGGTAAATGATTAAAATTAAAATGGTGCTCTTTCGGAAAAGGTTTGCCGAAATCCATTTATCCAATCGAATTTCTAGAAATTCAATATCACTAGTTCCTTTTGTGCTTAGAGAAACCACTTTGCAGTTTTTCCATACAGGGCGAATACCTGTTACCGTTCATGTCAATTCGCTCGAGAAATTGTTTTTGCAACGTGGTCGTTGGATTTTCGACTGTAAGTTCGCTCTGTTAAGCCTGCGAAATGCGAACATGTTTCCCATCCTAACGAGTTTTCCGCATCCGAGAATAGTTATATCTTGCCAAAGGATTTCTCTTAGTTACACCGGGATTTTCTTGAGTTTCTTCCTATGAGGATCTTCAAAGATATTTCTTTACGAGAACAGCCAATGCCAGAACTCGACCTCGATAAGGTCTTGAATTAATATCCACGACTATAACGGTTTAATATCCTTCGAATCTCTTACGAACTTGGATTCGCCAAAAGATTGGATTTATCAAGATCTCAGTCGGCTGCACAAGATGTGTCATTTCAAAGTGAATAGTTTTTGAACTATCGACCTTTACGTAATTCCTATCGCTATATTTCTATAACATATCAACCTAGAAATATCGTCTGTGAAAGGGCATACTTAATGTCACCAAACGATCGTGAAGTTAGTTTGCATTTTGTTGGATCGACGCGTTTCATATGCATAGAATACTCGATGCGATGGGAGATTCTATTGGCACAAACAAAAACGTCCGTCGATATAATAGAATAGCTTTGCTCGAGCTATCTCCTGCGATCGAAGGAAATCTATCGATCGCTATGCTTTCCCCAAAGCTTTATTTAATTTTTCTAGATGTTAAAACTAGCACGTTACGTAACCAATGGCGGCATTTGATTTTAAAAATATTACGATGCTATCAAGGATTTTCTATGCTAAAAGCAATAAGACTTGAAGAGAAATCCAAGAGGATTAACTATAAACTTAACGAACTGAAATAATCCTCATTATCCTAAACTAACCGAGGTAGAAATTTTAGGACAAGTATAGATAAAATTACTCCGTAGAAATTCTCTTTATATCAATTGATAATAATACGGAAACGATTGTTTCCTGTTTTCTTTTTTTATTTTTTTTTTTTTTTTTTCCATTTAACATACGTATCCAATATAATTTTTAATATCATTATTATCCATTAGCTCTTTTTAAATTTATACTCCAATCGATTCTTTTATTAATACAAAGAAATAACACATATTTCAAATAATTATTGACGATTAACGAGAATGATAGAATTTATTCATTTTTCTTAACAACGAAGTTTTTTCCGCTTCGAAAATTATTTAAAACGATGGACGATAAGTAAAATCTTATGCGAGGGTTTGGCGATTCTCGATTAACAACTTCCACAGGGTTGCTGCATCGCTCTCAAGTGTGGTTCTCACGAGTCGAAGGTAAAAGGGCTAAGAGAGTTTCAAGCTCGGCCGAGGTGTATGGTTTGAGCACACGTATCAACTTGCCCTAGACCTTACTTCTCGTTGTTTTACTTAAGCCTGAGCTTGCACTTCCGTGTCCCCGTAAAGAGACCTCGTATAGTCCAACCCCTCCGGCCAAGCAAAGCGCCAATGACTTCCATCCAACGGCTTTGCTGCCTGGATTCGAGTGTCCTTTTCGTTCCCCGTTCTACGCTTTATCTTTATCTCTCTCTCTCTCTCTCTCTCTCTCTCTCTCTCTCTCTCTCTCTCTCTCTCTCTACCTCCATCTTCTCTTTCTGTTTTCTGCTTTTTTTTTCATTGTTTTAATTTTTTTATTTTTTTCCTTCTCTATCTTTTTTGTTTCTCTTCGTCTGCTTTTACGAATTTACCGTACACGCTAACTACAACCCATCTCGATTTCACCGTTACGATAAAGCTGTTCTGACCCTTGAACGTAAGAGGGTATGGCGGTTCCTATATCAAAATAGAATGTACGAGAAACACGCGAACTGCATCTTACGAACCATTACAAGCCGATACTACGAGATATACAATTTTCCAAATAATTCGATAAAATATTTTCGAGCTGATTATGATACCTACATACATACGTATATATATATTTAAATGAAAACAATATCGTGATTTTATCGTAACGAACAAATGTTTTTAATAATTGGATCGAGAAAAATATTTTTTAACATATAACATACGGATTATAACTATTTCATTGCTGAATGTGCATTACTAATTCGCTATTTTAAGCGGATAAAATGTACGATATATGAAATTGAATTTTTATTTAAACCTCACTCGTTATTCGTATATTCATGTTTCTCTGAAAAAGATTCAGGAATTTATTTCTATTTTCTTTTTTTTTCTCTTTTCTTTATATGGTTATTTTATTTTTCATTATTCCTCGCACCGTGTTCGCAAGAAATCGGTATGTATATACTTCCAATGACATGGGCTGGTTATGTGCACGGGACATTTGAAACTTGGCACTAGCGTCGATCGCTCCCGAGTGGCAATGAACCGGGAATTTGAGGCTTTTTCTCACGTTCGTACGAGTTGCCAAGCAAACACGATACGCTTTTTATGATCGTTACGGAACGGTGTGGACACAGTCCAGGTTCGTCTGGCAGAGCAGCGACCTGTTCTACTGGCATATACGATCCTCTTCTTTTTCTTTATCTCTCTTTCTCTCTTTCTCTCTTTACCTCACTTATTGGTAGAGAAAACTAGAATCGAGAAATGAAAGAGGGAGATGGGCAGAGAAAATAAACAAATGGAAACGCAATCCTAAAGCTTGATTCACTCTGCCACGAACTACCGTGTCCCCTTTTCATTAACTCTACCAATTTGCCTTCGTTTTCTCTATCTCTTTCTCTCTTCTCTTTTCTCAACTCTCAGATTCTCTAGCAATACGACCAGAGAACGTTTCACGCTCGGCAAGATTTTGTCGTTTGACAAATATATATTTCTAACTTCTTTTTCTTCTTTTTCTCTCTTTTCTTCTTTTTTTCGCAATTAAATGTAATATCCTATGTTGTAAAGCAAGAATCTTCACGGCTCGAACGATTTTTACTCTTATGGACCAATAAACCATCTAGTACAGAATAGGATAAAAGTTTCCAGGTGATTTTTAAAACATCAATTATTCTTTTTCGAGACTTTTTAGATTAATATTCTTTTCAGATTTTAAAGTCTCAAGTCTGAGAACTTTTGCGTCCATTTTGTATAACGAAAGAGGCAATTGTTAATAAACGTCAAGTGGGAATCCGTTAAAATTTTAATAGAAAAAGAAAAAGAAGAAGAAGAAGAAGAAAAAAAGAATAATAAAAGAAGACGAAGAAGGAAGAAAGTAATGTTCTTTAAAAGAAGTTCATGCGGTAAAAAGAGTTTCGGGAGAAACTATGTCGTTGAAGCCTCACGATGGCTTAGATGTCGCGAAGGGTGCGCTTCCGAAGTGCAACCCCGAACGTTCTACGTCCCTTGCCCTCCCCTACCGCCGAATTAGGAATTCGATCGACGCTGAAGGTTCCAGTCGTGGCCACCGGCTCGATGGTGGCGTTTGCGTTGCGACTCCCCCTCGTAAACACAGGCCTCGTGAGAGAACGCCTGATGCCTCTAAAATCCTCCGACTCGTCACCCGTCGACCTCTCGACTGAAAAAAGAGAGAATGAACGGATGGAGAACCACTGCTTGGAAAATCGTCGTGCGTTAACTTCGTTTAGCTGCTTAACGAACGTTAGCTTAGGGTAAAAAAAATAACGAAGTGGATCGTGTTATCATTTGTCAGTCGAATTGGTCATTTCATTATTTCTTTTCGTTTTTTTCTTTTCTTATTGCTTTTCTTCATCTTTTTTTTTTTTATTTTTTTATTTTTTTTTTTTTTTAATACACACAACACTTATATAATATTATAAGACAAATATCCTTATTATACCGTTTTATTTACACACATCTCCCAACAACAGCAAGCTAAGTTCGCCTTAGAGAACTCTCCATAAAAATGATTCATTCTGACGTATGTACGTGTTTCGATTTCCTCGGTGGAGATCAACGACGTCCTGTACGCGTACTCGATCAGTGTCTCCCCCTGCTTGCGTACGAAAGGAGGCTAGTAGTAGTTCCCGTATTATACCGACACAACTAAGGAAACTGATGTTCGATTGAGATACCGATTGGATAGGATACAGTATCTAGGAGATTTTGTTAATTGAAAAAAATTATTTTCAGTGTTCTGAAAATTTTTTATAATACGGACATATATATATATATATATATATATATATATATATATATACACATATATATCTTGCAAATTGTGCGAAAAGGAACAACATTAATGTTACCTTGTCAAAAGGTTCGACTTTAAAGCAACCTAACCGAACGTTACTCACACGAAGACGAGAGAGTCCAATGGTTGGACGGAGAGTCGGAGGGTCGTCGGTGTCGAATGGAGGGGTAAAAGCGTTAGGGGTAGTGAGATACGGGGCGTATAGAAGGAAGGGTAAGTTAGGGGAAGTAGCGTGGGTGGTGGAGGCTCGGTAGGAATGCTGGGGGCGTCGGCGGTGGTGGAAGGTAGTTTCTGGGTGGTGGAGGGCGCGGATCGCCGTCCGCAAAGTCGTGCGTTCACCCCGTGCCGCGACGACAACAGGGCGTCGTTCGTTCCGGAGCGAGCGACGCTGCCGCCGAATCTCATTCTCTCCCTTTTTCTCTTCTCTATCTTGCTGTTTTTATCTCATCCATTCGCTCTTTATCTTTTTCTCTCTCTCTCTCTCTCTCTCTTTCTATCTTCCTCTCTTTCTCTCTCTCTCTCTCTCTCTCTCTTTTATCAGTCTATTGGAACGAAGAGAAAATAAAACGTTCGTTATTGGTATACGCGTCGAATGTTAAAGGTTCGATGTAACGCGTTCGTTTCATTCGCTTTGTTCTGATCGAAAGGAATCCTCTCGAAGACTTCGCGAATACGCTAGTTTCTCGAAGATGAACGAAGGGAAGAAGAAAAGAGGATGGAGCAACATGCGCGAACGTGCACGTGACTCTTGAGAAAGGTTCGTTCACGTGGTAGTAGTGCTCGTGGTGGTGGTGGTGGTGGTGGTGGTAGTAGTACTAGTGGCGGTGGTGCTAGTAGCGGTGACGGTGGCGGTTGTGGTGGTGGTTCCTCGAGTCTGGCTTGCTCGTGTGGCACTATGCAACGCGCTGGAATGCGTCCTAACGAAATTCGAGGTTAGATACGCTCGGAGCCTTCGCCGTCTCGCGAGGGGTGTTGCTAGAGGCGCGGATCTTCCGAGTGGATCTCTTTGGAGTGGGGCATAAACGGGGGGTCGAAGGGGGTGTTGGCCAAGCGACCTCGGCTCAAAGTGTGTCTCGCTTGGGCGTGCGAGGTGGGATCGGTGTTTCTGGACTTTAGTGTCTTTCCTATGTCTGGACCTTGCCGAGGAGAGCTCATTGAACGAATAAGATCACGTGCCACCGAAGAGGAATCATTGGATTGGATTTTCGTCGTTTTTAGTGATAAATCTTACGATTGCCTTAAAAGAAAAATGGACATTGATTATTACTTCGTATTCTCGAGTTAATTGTCTAAGAGAAGTGTCCTGTGAGATTTCTCCGAGAAGCTTAAAAAAAAGAAATCTTTTTCGAAGTGATCCAACCGATCGTATTGTAAATCGTGAGAAGCTCGAAATTGTGATTTGTGTTGAATAAACGCCAGGAGGAGATAGTGGAAGTTTGAAAAAAAAAAAAAGGAAAAAAGAAGAAGAAAAAAAAGGAAAAAGAAAAAGGAAAAAGAAAAAGAAAAAGAAATTCGACGGCTTGTCCTTTCAGTGAAGTGCTTCGATCTAAAGTGTATATACGAAGCTTTTTCACAGATTGGAAGTTACGAGGTATGCCTATTCAAAAAAGGAAATAAGTTGAAGTGATCGTTAGCTTTTCAATCGTATCGTACGATTTGAAACGTGGATTCCCGCCCTATGTTGCTAGGACGAACACGTGAATCAGCCCTTAGCATTTCGAATCGATCTGGTATATTCTGTAGGAAATGTACGAACGTAGTTTCCTTGGGAATATGAGAACATCTCGTAGTTCTTACGAAAAATTTCAAATTCATTTGCTCGTCGACATTTTCGCGTATACGATCGCGTGGAGAGTAATCTTTATTGCGTTAAAAGGAGGAATATAAAATTATAAAAATATCTCCTATATATCATTTTTTGTTAGTAATTATAATTACTCGATTAATAGAGTATAACATTTTAATTGGATAATCAACGTGAATAGATCACTACGACGAGTATTACTTAAATAATACATTAAAAGTCTAAAGTAATATTACAAGTTATCACGAATATGTCTAAAAGTTTGTCAGTTTTCCATATGTATTTAATAATCTTATATATTATTCGATCAATGTGTTAACATCGTTATCCTGTCACGCCCTGTTTGTGGAATATTTCATAAACGTTTCCTTTAACATCTTCTTCGTAAAACATTTAATCATTAGATACACAACTTTTAATTCGTTTCGAACACCTTAAAGAGGAGCCCCGAAGTTTTAACTTTGCTCGCGAGGATGACGAGACTATCAGGTTTCATGCGATGGATCAACGTCGCTTTCTAGGAACTTGGTTGGGGAACTTGTCGAATTTAAAGCTCATTGCACGACAAAGTCAGCCAATAGAAGAGAGTTTAAGGGTTAAACGTTCAAACCGCGAACTAATCATCGAGATTGAACGTCAAAACGATAAGAAGACTCCTTTGATCGTCGAGTTATCGACGTTGCGGACAAGTTTACTGTATCGTTCATCCTTTTCAAAAGTTGTGCTTTAATACATTTCAACCATGATAGAAGGTCGTATCCTTATTGTAAAAATGTCAGAAGGTCGTCTTTAATCTTTAAAATCTCATTCGACCGATCAAATATTTTCTTCTTCGATCATTATTTCAAAAACATTATGATTTGATTTCGATTAGAAACGATTCATTGGTCTAAATTTATTACCTCCTCATATTCGTAGGACCAATTCTAATTTATTTTCACGATTTACTTGAAAATAAGTTTGTTTACGTAACATTTAATCGTAATTTTATACATTAAGCTAATTAGCACGAAAAATCTTGTTTTTATACGAACGCAAATTTACTTTCAAGAGCACTGACGCGTTTAGTGAATTAAATGTCGGCGTTGAAAACTCTAAATAATATCAATTTCATTCACTATTGCTCGATGTAAAATATAAAGATAAACCGATTTAATATTCTGTTAATATATCATATTTATAGAAATTTGAATTTGAAGGTTTCATGTTACTTTTATTTAAAAATAATCTGGATTAATTTAATTCTCTTGTATTATATATTATATTGTACGAACGAAGATCGACAAAATTTCATCATAATATAAAGAAAAAAATCATAGTAATAATTATACGATGTTATTGCTTAATGGAACATCGGTACTTATATACGGGTGGGATCAAAATTATATATTTATTTATATTAAACTACCTTGCAGGAAATATTTGTAACAAAATAACGTTATTAAGAAAATAACACAAAATCTAATAGACGAGTAAAAATAAATATCATGCATTTTTGCGAAGACAGCGATTTCATTCCTCTTCACGAATAATTTCGCAATTCGTTGACATTTAAAAAATAAACTACATTACGGATGACAAACATAACGAAATGAAATATTTGCGAAGAGCAACATTATGTGCGATGCTTATTTTTTTTCTCGTCGTAGCATCGCGGGATGTTAGATAAACTTTAATATAATTTAATTTAATTTAATACTTTGGATTAAATATAATATATTAGATGTTGAAAAGCGAATCGATATATCGAGGATATATTGTTCTTTGAGATCTCGAAGAGTAGCACTCGTAAATACTAGATAATAATAAATTTCGTTATGGATATTTCATTATATCAAGGGATATTATCAAATTGAGTATTCAGTCGGTAGATCCTCTTCGGCGAACATTATTTAAGAGAGTATTACGAATGGGTGGGGTCACAAGGTCATCAGTTTGGTCGTATCGGCGTTAACCAACGACGGAAAGGAACATCCGTGACTCTAATTAAAACCGATCACGCTCGAAGATGCAGTCGACGAAATTGATTACCCATAATTGGAGCTCGACGCGATGTAGCCTCTAGGCGACTTTGCGGTTTGACAGACAGACCGTATTGGAAGTTTACGTCAGTAAGTTCCTACGAACTGCCATTTGTAGGTAGAGGGCAAATTACGATCTGAATCATGTAAATATCATTTAAAAGCAAAAGAGCAAGACCGACGTTAAAAATCATTTTGTATTACAATGCAAACTATTACTCGATAGTGAATTATCACCTTTATATTGAATTCTCAATGAATTTTTCATGAACAATAACTATTATATAGAATGTTGACAGAAATTCTTGTTTGGCTTGGTTATATACATAGATACATATACGAGGACGAAAAGCTAAGTTGTTTACTCGCGTAATATCGTGATCGCACATATGTATCTGCGGCTCTTACGGTTTACCACCATTACAGGTGGTTGGTAAATTTCATGCTAGCTGTAACAAGAGGATCAAGAACATATCGCTCTTTTGCGGCACGTACCACTATCGACTCCACGGTAAGAACATAGTAGGTATCTTTTAGAGTTTTTATCTGTGACATCGTATTCAAAGAATACGTGCTTGAGTGAGGGAGAGAAAGAGAGAGAGAGAGAGAGAGAGAGAGAGAGAGAGAGAGAGAAAGAGAGAGCTATCTAAGAAAGAACTATTTATTTTGATAGTCTCTTTGAAATTCAATAGTATTCGATAACCAAAATGATTTCTCATTCTTTGAAATTTATTCTTAAATAAAATGATCGATATTTAAAAAGAAAAACTTTCCAATTTATCTTTATTACACGTACTATCGTCATTGTAATATCAACCGAAAGATATTTCTGCGATTGTACGTGTAAATCGTGAGAAATTTTTCAAATAGCGAAAAAACGAATAAAATTACATTGAGAACATTTTTAAGAATATATGTACCTATTCCTCTCATACTTACTACTCTCTACGTTCTTATTTTCTCAAGTATCTGAGATGGAGTATAAGAAAAGCTTCAAATAAGCTACGCAAAAATACTAATGTATAGTTCAACCGAAATTCAATTCAAGAGCTTACCACTTAACTTGTCTTTGAAGGATTCGCAAAGTTTCGTTCGAGTTTCACCGAAGATAAATAAAAGGAAGAGACTTCCTTGGAAAGAAAACGTCGCATGAAATTCTAAGCGAATAAAATAAAGAAGGAAAAAAAGAGGAAAAAGAGAGAGAGAGAGAGAGAGAGAGAGAGACAGAAAGAGAGAGAGAGGGAGAGAAATAAAAAAGAGATATCGAGCTCGACGAGAGTCAATTAAATATTTTTCCTTTCTTCTTTTCTAATTTTTGTATTATCTTTTTTTTTTTTTTTTTTTAAATAATGCTCGAGAAGTCAATTAAACTTTTATAAAATTTACAAGTATCACAATTATGATGGGATAGGAATAACGAAATGCCGGCTGTTTTCCGCTTCGTAAATGTATTTCGTTCACCCTCTGATCCGTGTTAGATCGATGCCCTTTTCGAGAGAATTATGACAAACAGTGCAAAAGGGGAGAATCGGTTTGGACGGTCGGTGGTATACTACTTTGCTCTCGGAGTATTCGATCCGAAAAGGGGGAGGACAAAACGAGCGCACGTCGCGTATTTCACGCATCCGTCCTTCGTAAGCGATTCCGTTCGTATCGATCTGATCGTCGATTGGTTATCTCACTTTAGACATTAATGACATTGTCATAGAAAATTTATATTGCACGGACTCTTCGTCGAATAGTATGGGACTTCTTAAACCACGTGTTCAGAGTATTTATCGAGAGCATCATAAAACTTTTCTTTCTTGAATTATTTTATTTCTTGTACTACGAGAGATTTATTTGATCGAAGGATCAATAAATTTTCAGTCACTCCAAAGTCGTTATATCGTTCCATTCGTTTTCAATCTGTTAGTCGAATTAAATTCACGTACCGAAAGTAATTGATTATATCGATATAGACATGTTAAATTGGAATAGACTGGCTGAATTCGCTTGAACTTTCAAATTTACACCGTCACTCACGGTTTATTCACTTTATGAGTCATCATTTCGAGTCGTACGACAAGGTATCGCTTTTCATATCATAGCAACAACGCAATATTTGACTGCTTTAAATCCACCAAAGCGCAATGTGTACGCTTGCAACACGATCCAACAAGAATGAGAAGGGCAGAGAGAGAGAGAGAGAGAGAGAGAGAGAGAGAGAGAGAGAGAGAGAAAGGAAGAGAGAGATAGTCATTTCATGTTGCATGATTGTAAAATGCACGCGAAAAAGTGATTTCTTCGATGCAAATTGCCACTTGACGAACGTTACATATATATGTATATATATCCTCTTACAACGATATCCTGCAAAAATATGTCCCAATTTTTTGGTGATAGTGCAAAACGAACAAATAGTATTGAAAAATATCGTATTCCATTGAGAGCCATTGACGATGCTTCCCATTTCACTCCAAATAGATCGATATTTCTGAAGCTGATGCTGGTAGTGGCGCCCATCGATGGTTTCAACGAAAAGGACTCTTTCGAGTAGCCTACAACGAGCACGCATTTCTAGAATGTGCCTATCAATCTATATATATATATATATATATATATATATATATACCTATATTGCGCTTTTATATACCTTACCTAACGTACATCGTCAGATTTCCTTCAAGAAACTATCGAGGAAGAAGGTCCTTTTGCGATATTGCCTTTCCGACGTTTCGATTTCGAAAAGAACAGGAAATTATTTCTCTCTATACCTATATGTATGTATGTATGTGTATAAGCGCCGAGAAAATTCAAGAAACGAAAAGCAAGGAAATCATGAAAACATTTCAATGTTTCTTAACCATTACGAATCTTGTAACACCGAGATAAAACATCGCGTTTTGCTCGTTATATACCATCATTCGATTTATTCCGTTCCGGTTTCATCGGATTGGCTCGAGAAATTTTGCAATTAATGTCAGATTTTGAGAATGATATCAGGAAATTCGGTCTAACGGTGATAAACAACGAAAATTGGAACGATAAACGTTAACGAAGAAAGTTATTGAAAAAAGTTGCCGTAGCTTTTTTGTCACGAGTAAGAAAGGAACAAGAAAGAAAAGAGAGATATCCTTTTTACTCATCCCTCTGATTTTTTGCAATCGTTAACTTTCCTTTATAACGATCAGATAAAGTAACGTTACTGCGTAAAAGAAGAGTCGTCATTATTCGCGTATCGTAAGATTATATTCATTTCTTGGTGTAGGTACATTGACGAGTTTCTATGCGTTCTCGCTTCCCTACTCATCGTGGGGACATTTCACTTTTTTTCCTTTTTTTTTTTGTTTTTCTTTCATTTTTATTCTTTTCTTTCTTTCTTTTTATTTTTTTTTTTTTTTGTATTTGTTTTCTTTCTTTTTTTTTTTTCACTAACTCCTCTAGCACTACCTTCTTCTCATTTCCAAGTAATTCCACAGCACTCCCATTATCGACAAGTTCCAGGCACACTCAACATAAATTAGCGCCGAGTGTACGACGTATCGAGGGGCACTTTAACACAGTACTTTATTCACACTATCTTCATACTATCCTTCTGAGAGAAAATCATTGACGATACCTACGGTCCTATCTCTTTTGAATGATTAACACAACGAGAAGTTCTAATAGGACATACGTACATATATCTATCTATCTTTCTACGATACCAAATGACATTACATCCTTCCCCATACGAATTATTTTCCAATTAAATTTTTATGACAACTTGGTCTAAGGGACGGAATAAGAGATCACTATAGTTTATTATTCTCGTAAAACTATTTTACAGGGATCTAACATTTTTTTTATGGCATTCTTGGTTCTCCTCATTAGATTTCATTGAACGTTCCTTCGTCCATGGAGAGAGTAACATAGATGATTTTTTTAAAGAAAAAATGTATGACATGAAAGAGAGAGAGAGAGAGAGAGAGAGAGAGAGAGAGAGAGAGAGAAAGAGAGAGGAAGAGAGAAGAACGCGGATAAATATGCAGAGATGCTTTTAACACGACGAACCGTAGTCATTTTTTTCGACTTTTAACTTCGTTTTATGTCGTACGATTTTTCACAGAGAAAAAGTTTCATCTTCGAACGTTCATCTCTCGTGTATGTCTTCGTATATTCGAATATACACGAATGTAACGAGAATATTTAACGATGTAACTTTTGCATAAATTGGAATTTTGGATTGCGCGGATTAAAAGGTCGAGTTTTTTTAAATCCCTTTATTCATTGAAAATTATTTTCTTTTTTTTCTTTTTTCTTTTTTATGCGACAAGGATATCGCAATAGCTATAGTGTTCACTTACAATAAGGAAACTAGGGCGAGCAATGTCCGAGGGACGCGTATATTGCGACCGGTTGACGTGTAGCGTTTCGAAACAATACTACAACTTTATACAGGGTGATTAGAATATTGCTACTACAAGCTTGCGTGCGATAGTGAATCATTCGCCATAGAAACGTTAGCGATGTGTCTCGATGTACGCCTTCGTGGACTCATGCTCGCCATAAATTAACACCACACGCGGAAACATCGATTTACACGTGAACGACACTTTATTCCGAATTTCATTGGTTGGTTTAACATTCTCCACGCCCAATTACGTGTAATCCTAAAATCCTGTTACAAATTTCGAAATATAGGACTAAATAGATTTTTCTCTCTTTTTTTCTTTCTTTCTTTCTTTTCTCTTCACGAATTTGATTAGAAGAGGAAACGATTATTGATTCGATTGACCTTTAACGCACGTTTCGTCTTCGACGATTTAGTGGAAAATTGTTCGTCGAAGTACGTATATTCGCCATAATTACCATAACATATTTATTTGCTTTGACGATCAATACAATTTCCATTCGATAGAATCCAAATGTTATAGATCGTTTCCTTTATTTTGTTTAAATCGTACCGTTATGTAATGTTCGCCGTAACAACGTATTAAGTGAAACGAGATGGAAACGAGGGAAAACTATTCGCAACTAGAATTGATCGATCTTAACATTGTATTATTATATTGATTAGTGTTTAACCTAGAAAGATTTAACCGCAGGCAAAGGGACCAATCGATTTATAGCGGTCAAATTTCTATTTGTGATATGACGTTAGTCTTATTTATATAGAGAAAATCTCATGGAAAATGAAATATATATTTGTTTTAACTTATACATCTTCGAACATGTGAACATGTATTATTCAACGGAATAAGGCGAGCGAGTAATCGTATCTATGAAAGGTCCAACATAAGCATCGTCTTATTTTTGTTTCTTGGACTTTATATATTAAAATAGTTAATCCAAGCTTTCCTCACATATTAGACGTTTCAATATTCTTTGAGCACGGTTAACCTTTTCCTTCATTCACCGGGATAATAATTTTCTTTCAACGTTAAACTTGTTACCTAACGGAGATATAGATGTTTTCCTAGCCGTATAACATGATAGGAAGGAGAACGTATAGCAAAAATGGAGTTGCTTTTCCTCGTCGTCAATCCTGAAAATATTATACACTGCGGTAGCCTTGTGTCAGTAGTTCCGCCCAGTCACTGATCGGACACGAGAAGATTCATTGGTTAAGTCGGCCGCGAACTTCGATAAGGCGACTATTTTTTTTCTTTTCTCTCTCTCTCCCTCCCTCCCTCCCCCCTTTCTCTCTTTCTCTCTCTCTCTCTCTCGCTCTCTCTCTCTCTCTCTCTCTCTTATGAAAATAAAACATACCTCTTTTTTCGCCAACAAAATATCGACGATCATGCGAGGCGTTTTTTCACATTTTTACAAGGAGTAAAATATTATAATGTTTCGATCAAGAGAAATTTTATTATATATCTTTTCCGGATAGAGGTTTACGTTCGCTTCATAAATAATCTCGTATATTACATTGAAATATTTACGTTACGTTGTTGCCTACGACATTATACTGAAACTTTATTATTCTAAATTGGACGAAAATATTATAATGGAATATAGATCAGATGAAAGGATTGCGTAAATAGAGACTAGAGAGAAAAGAGTATCGGGTTTCTTTAATTATGAGCAAACATAGTTAGCTGTCGTCGTGAAAGGAAAAGGGACCGTTGATGGTGTACCGTTCAAATATTCATGGAAACGTGTTAGGAACCTACTAAGTTAAAATTCCTATTTAAACTTGTTTATTGGGAATAAAAGCGAAATAATACGAGTCCTCGTGGAAAACGTCACCTTCGTATAACAGCGAAGCTTCGGGCGCTCGTAAAGTTGTTACAGCTATCTTTCGAATTGTCAATATATACGTCGGTTCGTATTATTCTACGGAATATTATCACCGAAGAACATTGTTTTAAGGGGCCAGTAAAAACGTTGAGTGTCTCAAGTTTCGCAGATGCATCGGGTTCACGTTCGAGTAATAGCGGAAAATCGCCGTATAAATGTGAAACGTATCGAGAGCGATGGTTATACCGACCTATGAATTTTAAAGAAGACATTTTCCGTTATCGTGTTTTTCTTTTTTTTTTTTGCTCCTTTCTCTTTTTTCTTTTGTTTTTTTTTCGTTACTTTTTTTATTTTTTTCTTTCGTTTTCGAGGGAAGAATAAAATAATCGAACGTACATGGTAGCTTAGCGAAAGCTTGTTACGCCGGACGGATCGTCTGAACACCGTGCATTTCTATTTCTAGAAAAAAAAAAAAAAAAAAAAATAATTCATCGTCGAAAACGTTCGGTTGCAAACAACGAAACACGTGCTTTCGATAAAGAAGAGTAAAAAAAAAAAAAAAAAAAAGAAAAAAGAAAAGAAAAAAGAAAAAAAAAGCATTTCCTCACTTTCATCGAACGAATCCTGCAATCTATAGATAAAAGCTTTCACCGGAATGGCCCATCGATGATATTAAAGCTTACATCTCTTAAAACGATATCACATTGGAAAGTCGTCCATGACACGTTTTCTCTGCATTTTCGGAATGTTTTCGATAGGAGCTTACCTAGAAGCGTATAATCGGTGGTCAGCGATTAGGGTAGGTGGTTGCGCGTACTATACCGAATCGACGGTACTTCCGAAATGGACTTGATTCGATTTGTCGGACAATCTGTGAATATGGTTCCATTTTGTCCGGTCTGGGACCAATCGAAGTTCGTTCGATCGCGAGAATCGCTTCTCTCCTATCGATTTTTCTTTTATCGTACATTAATTATTTTGTCGCTTTATTGCGCTTTATTCTGCCAACGTTTCAGCATCGTTAAACATTGAATTTTTAACGACGAAATGCTCACGAACGGTAATTATTGATATCGATTTTTGCCGGGCGAATTCGAAGAACCGTGGAGCTCAACGCGGGATGAGGCGCAAGGAAGAGACCAACTGGTTTGTTTGACAATACCGAAGGTAGTTTCGGTTAGACACAACCGTTAAGATTTGATAAGCGGATGACGTATCGACACGAACGACAGGTGACGTACGTAATACGAGAGGAATATATAAGCAGACCGAAATGCGTTCCAAAGTCGTCGTCTCAATGCAATCGTGAAACTGCAGAGATTAGGTATACCATACCCGATCAGTATATTGAGCGATCCGTTAGCTAATCCTAAAGCATATCTTCATAAAACCATACCAGATAATGTCTAAAATTAATCAAAATCCATTACAATTTATTACAACGATAGGCATCTATTTTTCTTCCTATAAATAGATCCTCGGATCCAATTAATAAAATCTATAGCGATAGATAAAAATTTGTTGAAAGCTCTAATGCACCGTGATATCATGAATATTATATCGAGTTATTAACGAATAAGAAACATCGTATTAATTTGTTAAAATTATTGGAAAATATAGAATTGTAGCAAGCACGAAGTGTTAATCATTAATTATTTTATTACAGATATGTAGTATCATTATTGTAGGAAAGGGAATATCGAGGAGAATTATAATAAATGTTTGATATTGGGTTTATTATTATTGTACATCGACTTCGATCATTACGATAACTTCCTACCATTTACACTTATTAGCTACTACTACTACCTGGCGATCGTATAAATGAACCTATCACAACCTTTACCTAGCGCTTCGTATAATAACCAACTACAGGATTAACGATATTGTATTTTTTCCGAGTTTGAAAAAACTTTTTAATTAAAAAAAAAAAAAAAGAAAAAAAGAAAGAAAAAAAGAAAAGAAAAAGATTTATTTATATTTTCCTCTGTTATTTATTATGTTCGTATGTATTATTTTAATATGGAAAAGTCATATCGATCGATCAGTCTATTCAAAATCATAAATGTAAAATGATTGGATATGGTTATAATTTGATAACATAGAAAATCCCAGCGAGAATAGCTTGGTGCTTTGAGATGGCACGTACATATAATGCAGGATAAAGAGTCAAACGAGGTACGTGGACCGATTTGAACGAAAACATGTACACGAAATTCAAACGACCTTGTCTGCGAGCGGTTACCGTAAATAAATATTTGTTTTGACGATCGAACGAACGAGAAGTGCACGAAGCGTTGAACGAAACGAACGTTTAGCGATCCAAAATAACGCACGTCCAATAACGGTGGTAATATCGTAACCAAAACGAACGCAATTATAATTGGGAAAAAAGAAAAAAGAAAAAAAAAGATTATAAAAAAAGAATATGTCTAGTAAAAATCTTCGAGGTCATCGAGCCAACGATACGCATTAATTTCCATACGGAGGACCGTCGAGAAAGAAGTGTCACTCGTTTTGAGCTTTTCCTTAGCGTTTGCTAATTAGACCTTCCCCGTTCCTTTCTTTCCACTTACTTTCCATTTTCACCGTTAGACTTTAACCAAATTTTAATTATCACTCGCGCAAAATCTCTTGGAAATTTCATTAACTTAACTATTTCTTACTTACATCTATCTCTTCGCGTATATATATATATATATATATATATATATATATATATATATATGCGTAAGTTGCTTGTATAGTACCTGTTATATACGTAAGTGCACTTAAGCAATGTATATAGATACTCTTGTCTCGATTAATTATCATTAAAAATACGACTCATCGTCGTCCAATTCAAATCTAAGAATTCTCGTTAAAATTTGTAGATATTCGTCGTGTTGTCTCATGGAAGATAGGTAAGTCGGTCATCCCGTTTCCTTCAATATCTTCGCTGATCGTCATCGAAATGCGAACGAGTTCCTTGCAGAGAATGTTCACGATCAATCAACGTAGATCGAACGTTTCGATCTTGTTGACTCGTTGAAAATCGACATTAAACTGTCCATGCATCAAATTCTGTCTGCGGCCTCGGTTCGTCGTCCTAGCATGAATACCAAGTAGTTACGCGCCGACTACGAAACGACCAAAGACGAATGTCCTTAAGCATTTGTCGTCGAATTCCAGGAAGAGCCATCGTCTATTCGCAGACCCTGTCCTTTAACATCGTTCAAGAATTCCAAGAGAATTCCAGGATTCATTCTACGAACAATAATCGATCGTAACGATTTTCCTTCCTTTCTTTTCGAACCTTTACATTTTCGTTATTTAATTTATTTGAAATAAAAAAAAAAAAAAAAAAAACACAAAAAAGAAAAACAAATATCGAAACCTATTCGTTATTCAACAATTATACGTATTAACTATGTTTGGTTTATATTATTCATCGTTACATCGTTGTCTATATTACATTGGAAAATTTACGTGTTAGCGGACGAAAAAGTTTCAACTGACGAAGTATCGTTCGAATTCGCACAATACCATTTGTTACAGTGAAACGTAGCCCTCTAGACAACACGGAATCCAGCTAGTTCGATCCAGCGAACGGTGAATTGGAAATTTTATTGTTCATGAAATCACGAGAAGAATGATTCGTTCGTACGTACATTCGTTAGTATTTGCTTAAAATGTACATATGATCGAGGTGCCTATATTAATACGTACACACGTACATATATATATATATATATATATATATGTAGTATATACATCTTTAATTTATTCTTTTTCAAATTAGATTTATTCCTTATATCCCTGAGGTCGAAACTACTCGTGCGAAGATAAATCCATTTTCTTCGTCTAACCTAATTACCGTCGCTTCGAACGCGTTGTTCGTTCGCTCGCTCGCTCAGGTAAAATAAATCCCCTCTTTATGACCTTGCGACCCTGCCATCGAAGCGTTAGTTGATCGATCCAAGGAACAAAAAAAAATAGAAAAGAAAAATAGAAAAAATCGAATAATACACTACACAAGATAACACGTTTTCAATTCATAATTTACAATTTGCTCTGGATTAATCGATAAACGAATGTTCCGTTTCGTTTTGTTAATTACCACACTCGATGTTTTCCAAACCATGAAATGTAAATAGAATATCTGTTCCAATTTCGATCTTCTTTTTGTTTCGAAGAACTATACGAAGAAAAAGAAACGAAAGAAAAAAAAAATTATACCTCAAATATATTTTATTTCCTCTTTTTCACGAAGTTCATAGTCATGAGAAATAGCTTCGTTAATTTTATTTTATACGATGCCTCTCGTTGTAACGAGTGATGTTCGTTACAGAAACACCATAGCTTTTAGTCGATTTAGATACATGACTTTACGCGAGTATTAAAATACCGTTTAATATTTACAATGCGTACATACATACATACATACATACATCCTATCGATGACGGATGATCGTACAATAAAATTTCAGAATATAAAATATATTGTCTGTTATATATAGCCCGAACGACGTCTGATACTGTATTTTTGTATAATCGTTTCGTTAAGAAGAGGAAAACACACACAAAAGAAAAAAAAGAAATAGAACAAAACAAAATAAAAGCTGATTAGATAATGGAAGATTTTCGGATAACTTAATCGTTTAATTGCAATAGATCGGTTAGAATGATGGATATTATCGTAGGAGAGATAAATAGGGGAAGTAGGAAAGGAAGTAAGAGAGACTTTTCGCATTTTGTATCGCGTGAAATATACATAGACACATACACATACACACACACACACACACACACACATATACAGAGAAAAAGAAAGAGAAAGAGAAATACGAAGAGCTTTTCTGATTTGAAACGAAAAAAGAAGAAACAAAGAGTAGTGGAATAGAAAGAGGGGAAAGAGATTGGTGTAGAAGATAGGAGTAGGTAAGAGACAGATCGACGGTAGAAAAAAAGAGAGATACTACCGAGGAAAAGCACGGAAAGTGCATCGTCCTTTGATGCACGCGAACGGCAGACAACGAGGCGCAATCGAGATACGTATACCGAAAATCACCGACCGAAATGCCGGCCACGCCCGATCGTTGGCTTACGTTCGAAGAAAGAAACGAGGAGAAAGCAAAAAGGGGGCAAACTCGATTGGCCCGAGTTTCCCCTCACCCCTTTATCCTTTTCACAGTCCTTCCATCTACCAACATAGTTGAAGCAGCCGTTGTTTTCGCGCTTTTTCGCGCTCCTCCGAACTCGCTCGCGAGAGTAAATACGTTATTGATGAGTCTTCGCCCGTTTACTTCTCTCTCTCTCTCTCTCTCTCTCTCTCTCTCTCTCTCTCTCTCTATGTGTATCTCTATCTCTCTCTCGTTCTTCCTCCCGATGTGAGATAGAAGTCGACCGTCCGTCAATGCCGTCCTATTTTTTCCTTCTGCACGGAAATTCAAGCCTCTGATACACCCGGCAAAATTCACGATTATCTTCTCTCGGCTCCCCCATCATTCTCTTCTTTTTTTTCCCTTTCTTTTCTTTTTTTTTTCTTTTCTTTTTATTTCTTCGTTCCCTCTCCCTTATCCTTATCGTTATTTTTCTTTTCCTAATTTTCCCGAGAAGATATGGGATGCGTGTTAATCTAAAATATCGTTATCATTAATACGTAACTATAGGTTCAATATATCAGCTCCTTCATAAATCGAATCCTTTGTTCGTTCTCAATCAATTTTATTGATTTCCTAATGTCGGAAGTAAATTTACTTGATGATAGTACAGTTTATAACATTATCGTCCAAAAGGATGCACTTAATGCCATAACCGTAAGTGCACAGTTGCGTATGACACTTCCAAATGTCTCCTATGTATTCCTTATAATTCTGTTTACGATGATATATAGATATAGTTGTATCGTTGCCATGGTGTCGCGAGATTAAAAGTGGGAGTTTTTATATGAGCAGTAAATTATAATGATTTTACAACGTTATACGTATATTCTTGTCGGTGCGATATTAAAAAGTCATTATATGATATAAAATATAATTTATTCCACGGCTCTAGAGGGAGATAGCGATAGCTACCGGACTAATGGCTCCCTCACGAATCGGGTCAGGCGAGAATAATTTTTTGTCAGAGTCATTAGCATTTCCGTTTAAGCTTACCGAAGGAATAGGAAAATGGAGAGAGAGAGAGAGAGAGAGAGAGAGAGAGAGAGAGAGAGAGAGAGAGAGAGAGAGAGAGAGGTACGCTGCTGTTTTCTCTTATATACGCAAGCATATATCCCGGCAGGGATAATTATTTTCCGATTGTAGAAGGTAACAATGTATCGCCTTTCTTTTTGTATCTCGTTTACTTGCTACTACGTACCTGGAAGCTCGATAAATTTCGATAAACATATCACCAGAGCACGAAGCATCGTAAAATATGATACTGCGAGAAATTCGCCAGAAATTGTAAATGGTACGGTCCTTTTCAATGGATTCAGTAAGAAATGAGAATATTTGAGGAATATGACTTCTCCTTCTTCTTTTCGTATCCTTTTTTTTCTTCTAAACGACTTGATAACATTGATAAAAAAAAAAAAAAGAAAAAGAAAAGAAATGGAGAAAAGAAATATGGAAATATTAGAAAAAGATAAGGAATTACCGTTTTAAAGATAAAAATCCTTATGATTCGATTATTTCGATGAACTTAATTATTTATACGACTATTACGTTTTCTGCATCTTTAAATGAGGCAATTAATGTTACCTAATAAATCATGACCAACGGGACACGACGAGGTATGTCTAGTTAGCAACGTGCATCGTATCGCAACCAAATGTTGCGTTTATCGTGACCGTCGTGCCAAGATTTAATTAGCCTGCCTCGGGCATCCAGTTAGAATCACCTATGGAATGATAAATGATCCATACGTTTTGCTATATCTGTCGATTGATTTCTTATTTTTTCATCGTATTCTGATCTATACACATACGTACATGTTTATATACGTATAGGGTGAAATGTTACATATACTCGCTAATCGAAATATCATATAATAAAAATTGTCTTGTATTTCAACGTAATATTCGATTTAAAGTTTAGAGGAAGGGATAAATAATCGTCGATTATATCGAATAACTTAGCGAGTTCTTTCTATTCTCAATGTGAATTTTGCGAAAGGTTAAATGATCGGTGACGTAGGAGCACTTCGTCGACAAGCAATACGCAATTACAGTAATTTCAGAATGGAAGTGCAGACGGTATGGTGGCGCGACGTTCAATGGAGTAGGGAGGGGGCAAGGGTGGAGACAAACGTCAAGGATTTACGCGATGTCGTCTCGAAGCCATTAGCGATCTAGCGGAAGATTAAATTATTTTGTCAAAGTATTCGTCGTAGGTGGTCGTACGTCGTTGAAGATAGAGAGAAGAAGAGAGAGAAAGAGAAAGAGATAGATAGATAGATAGATAGATAGAGAGAAAGAGAGTGTCTGAGAGAGAGAGAGGGAGAGAGAGAGAGAGAGAGAAGAGGAATATGGGGGAAGAGGAAAATGGATGGTGGATGTCGGTGCTTACGATGCTCGTGTCACTGTTCAACGTGCAACACACCGTAGGGGATTACCTTCGGTTCGCGGCTGCTCTCTACGCTAACCCTTTCGAAATCTGCATGAAATTAACGTTGAGTTTACCGACCGAACGCCCCTGTACACTACCCTCCTACTTCGTGCAAAGGGTTGAACTTTTCGATGAGCTTATTCTATCTTGCACGATCATTGCTGTCGTATGTAGTATGGCTCGATTATTAGTTTCCAGTATGTAACTTTTGTAATATGTAATTTTGACGTTCAACTTATTAACACGATCGATTCATAAAATGATGTACCGATTAAAGTAAATAAAAAATTTAGTTACGTTAAATAATTTTAATATACGATTTGTTGTATCTTTTGTAAAGAAACGAAAGAAGTAAAAAATCATTATTACTTGATATCTAGATATTTTAATTAAATTATTATTAAAAGCATATTAATGATACCTGAAAAGTTTCGTTCGTCGATATCGTTACGTGAATTACCAGGAACGACTATCATATTCGATCACTCGTGGATGAGATTGGGGGAAAAAAAAAGAAAAAAGAAAAAAAAAAAGAGAAAAAGGAAAAGAAATAAAGAAATCTTAATTGTACGCGCTCTTCGACGAAGAGTTTATAAGAAAATTTAAATTCATTTATAACGTTTATATCACGATTATGTCGTTGGAGTGACATTTTGACGAATTTTCATAAAATTAAATCAGACGTGAAAGTGACAAATTTTTCAAAGGGCTTCCTTATAAAAGAACGACTTTTCCTTATTGACTTAAAATATCTAGAGTATACCGTGAAAAGCGTTCTTCTATGAAAGAAGTGTTTTTTTTGTTCTCCTTCCCCCCCGCCCTCAGGAAATTATAACGCATTTATCGTGACGTGACCTCGATTCGAGGATCTTCTTGTCATTGGAAAAGATCGACCCTTGAAATAAGCATAGAGATAGATACGAGTAAATCCAACCAGGCTCAATGTTATTTCAAAATTGAAAGCAAAATTATTAAATATGTCAAATGTAAAGACAGTTTGCTTTTGCATCTAAAATCAAAAACAATGATCGTCGCTTTTATCAAAGAATCTTGATCGTTTTGATATTACATCGAACAACGAACAAAGGGAACATTATCATCGAATTGGATCATAAAGATTTGGTGGGATACTTAGGGGCGTTAACTGACGACAAAATTAGATCGCTTGAATTAGTAGGATCTAGTAATTGATGTCATTATCATTAATTACGATCGAAATTGGCCGAACTATGGAAGAATTATTAATCTGCAAATATTAACGCACGTAATGTATGTATATGTGTGTGTGTGTGTATGTGTATAGTACAGTATACAGTATATCATCGACACGAAGATGAACGCGCAACGATTCATATCTCTTCGTCGACGACACGCGACGCGTGTCGGAAAACTTTGCGAAACGATCGCTGTACATAATTTTTTTTTTTCCCTCGTCCCACAAACGATTCTGCTTGCTCGCATTATTATCAAGATCGTGCCTTATTTTCTTTTTCTTCCACGATTATTTGTACGCGCAAAAGGACATTGAAAATGTGCATAAGTGAGATTTCTTCTTGACAATTAGATACTGACCTAGTTTGATATTAATCGATATATTGCGACTTCTATTTGATTATCTTAATGTATTCTCTTTTATTTCTCATTTTCTAATTCACTTTTGTTTGTCATTGAAAAATTAAATATATATATATATTATTTTCAATAAATAGAAAATAATGTTTAATGTAATTTAATGTTATATATTTGTAAAAAATATTCGAAAGCTTTCATATTTTCAATATATTTAAATTGAATAAAGAAATCGATGTTTGTCCGTAAATTTGATTTTTAATAATATTCTGATTTTTTTCTCTTTTCCTTTTGTTAAGTCAAACTCGTACTTCGTTAACTGATTATCTCGAAGAGTAGAACGGAACAGGAAGCGCTCGTTTTACATTCCAAGAGGGTGCCTCGGGCGTATGCGCTTCACGGAAGTAGGCGCCAATGTAATTTAGACGGTGTTAAATATCAGATGTTACGAAGCCAAAGAGTATTCTCTGTTGTTGCCACGAAAACGTATGAAATAAGACTCAGCCCGAGTTGTATGAAGAACGAATTTAACGATTAAATGAAAAACGCGCGAAAGGAATGAAGAAAATTCCCCGATGGCGAACGAAGAATTCATTAAATTTTCATATTACAACGAATAAAAGTTAAGTACACATTCGTACAATACAATAGGTATTGTTAACTCGTTTCATAAAGAAGCTTTGCTTTTTTTAATATGCAAATGTAAGCCTTTCTTTCTCACCCAATTTAAATTATAGAGCTTCCATTATAATGAACTCGTACAAACGTTTCTACTAAAATAACTCAATACAATCGAAAAATATCTTGAGTGAATGACCGAAACTATTTTAAGCTATATTATATCTCTTCAAATACGTGAGTATAGTAAAAAAAAAAAAAAAAAAAAAAAACAACGGATTCGAGGCAAAATTTATATATACATCAAGTGCTTTCAAATAAAAAAGTAATCGAGCATTTTCATGTTGTTGTTGTTGTTGTTGTTTTTATCATTGGAAATTTACGTATATATCCAATCGAAATTCACAGGACACATTATCACTATGCAGTCGCAAGCGTACAACCATAAATGGCAACTCTCTGCCATAGGCACGACCTCATTAGAATTTCGTCGAATGTTTACCCTCCCACCGAAGGTCGCTTACAAACGAGCAATAGCTGCTATGGCTGGCGACAAAAGCAGGAATCTCTTGGTCAATGCGAACGGCGTGAATAAATTTCGCTAGGTTCATGGCTGAATTCGAGAGGTGCGTGTTTCCAGTTATAATTTTAACTGATCACCACCAACCATTCCTGCACTAGTAACGCCCAATGCCCGCACTCACCCGCTTTGATCATCGAATACATAATGTAGTTTGAATCCGTGTCGAGATTAATTAACATTTCCAACCATATAATTGCATCGGGGACAAACTATTGAGAGTAAGTTGCTCTTCTACCTTAGTCCTTCGACGAAAGGACGCTCCATTCTAATATTTCTCTCTCTCTCTCTCTCTCTCTCTCTCTCTCCTTCTCTCTCTCGTGTTCATAGCCTGTGCTTCAAAGAACAAGAACGTAAATAATTTATTACTGTGAGCCATCAGACCGAGTATTTTCGCCGATCCTTCTTATTGACTTCTCGTTATTCATGGAATTTCTTTGTCTTCTTGTATTTAAAAAGCATTTACCTTTGTCAGTTTTAAGGATTTACTTTTTAGTCACTTCCTTTAGTCACCACCTCACGTTTCTCCTCTTCATTTATTATTCAATCTTATTTTCAAGTTGTTATACCGCAACTTTACTATCTCTTCTCCTTATTTCTTTTTTTTTTTTTGTTTTTACTTTATTCCCCATTTATGTGTTCTTCTGAAAGATATATTTTGTTTCTTTTTCTATTTCATGAATATCGTAGTATGATTTTTTTCTTCTTTCTGTTTCTTTTCTTTCAGAAAAACTTTTCCCCGTTACAAATTTCTATGTAAATCATTCGTTGATCGAAGAAAGCAAATAAGCGACAGTTGCGTTAATCCTTACAGTGGAAATTTCACGACAGACCCATTTGAATGGTTCGTAACAATTCCTCACGGATTACAAATTCATACGTAAGAACTTGGCGTTGAAATGAGAGACTAGTGCGAATTGCGGGGGAAAAAAAAGATTACTCGACTGTAGCGGCCTCAAACATTTCTCTATTTCTTTTTTCCTTTTTGTTTTCATTTTGTCTTTTCTTTCTTTGTTTTTTGTCTTTTTCTTGTTTCCTTTTTTTGTGATGTGTTTTCTTTACGTCTTTGTTTTTTTTCTTTTTTTTTTTTTTCTTTTTTTTGTTTTTGTTTTTTCGGTAGAAGAAAGTACCACTGTATTTTTACTAAGCTCCAAGGAAAAGAGGATTTTTCTCTACAAATGCGAATTCGGAACGCGCGGTACCACCTTTTCTCTTCCGTCTATATTTTTTTTTCTCTCCTCGACGAGAAGGGAAGCGGACAGAGAAGTGAAAGACAAAGACGAAAAGAAAGAAAGACAGGGTGAGACGTAGATGTGCAGAGAGAGAGAGAGAGAGAGAGAAAGAGAGAGAGAGAGAGAGATAGAGAGAGACGAGTCACCCGCAGGACATTTGCCGTGCGCTTTGGCAAATTGCAGGTTATATCGCGGCTGCTGTGTATAAAGTGCAATTTCTACTTACGCTTCTCTAGACATACAGAAATGTTATTCCTCATTCGGTATATGTGGGAGAACGTAAGCAAAAGGTACCTTGTGTATATCTAGTTGTTGCTAATACATGTGTTACAAACGAGCAAATGATGATTATCGTTGAAAATGATTGTCTTATAGGTAACGTACTCAGAAAGAATGAAGAGATCGACCATCTTGCGACCATCATTAAAATGAAACTTTTAATCATTTCCTTCTCTTATGTTCTCGCGTAATGAGACAGAGAGAATATTTTTATTTTAACTCTACGACCCAATTTCTCAAGAACGTCTCTTCAGTTACCTTTCGAGTACTAATATTATCTCGACAATTTTTCTCACTGAAGAATGCCCTCGAGAAGGTAAGATTTTCTATTAAAAAGTATCAAAGTTTCTTATAGTTTCCGTTTGGTTTGTCAGTAGTCAACACCGGCTTGTCACGAGTCTCTCTCTCTCTCTCTCTCTCTCTCTTTCTCTCTCTCTCTCTCTTTGTCTCTCTCTCTTTGTCTCTCTCTCTCTCTCTCTCTCTCTTTCTCTCTCTCTCTCTCTTTGTCTCTCTCTCTTTGTCTCTCTCTCTCTCTCTCTCTCTTTTTCTTTAGCATTCTCTCCCTATTCAACGAATTCACTATCCAAATTCGTGAATATTCGACAATTTTGAGTTCTTACGTTTAAACTCGATTTACAGAGCAGTTTCGGCTAATTAAGTGACGTTCCTACGATGTTCGTTCTGTACCACGATTACTATTGAAATTAATGGCGAATGAGAAAAGTTAGTTTTCGTAGATATAGATATATTACAAACACGTCAAATATTATGAACAGAAATGTTAGCTAATAATCTGATAAAGAAACACATAATATTTCTTTCACATTTTACTTACATGAAAACAATATATATAAAGCTTTTGTATACCTAAATGATGTTCGATTTTTTTTTCGTGAAAATATCGCATCATTAAGCGTAACTTATAGGAGCAACATAGATACGACATACAGAGGGTGAATCAAATAAAAACATTCCAAGCTATTTTCATTACAATTATTAATGAACGTCGTAATAATTTTTTCGTTTAAATTGAATAAGACGATCCAATGAAAGAAACTATTTTCGATGTTTCTGATAAGATACAAAAAGGATTACTTTGATTCTTTTAAATGGAACGTTAAATAAATATTTACGTTTTTTATATTGTTATCAAAAAAGTGAAATACCATCTCATTCGAAAATTTTACAATCATAGCGAATAGACAATCCTCGTGCGTTATATTTAATTTGAAAACTATTCAAATTATTATCGAATTAATTTTAGGCAACAATATGTAATCATTTATTTGCCTTATCGTATATATTCTAGATTGTTGTTAATGTAGCAGAATGATCATAGTAATGCGATATGAGCATACTTTGGATAAGCAGTGAACATTGCGTCGGACAACATTCGGTGGCATGTAAAATTTTTACATTCAGCATTGTGCGTTCCATAGACTTCGGTAGAACTTTCCGGGATAAAAAATGTATCTTTAGAGGCAAGATATTTCATTGAGTAAGAGAGCGAACGCTTCACGGAACGCAGGTGTTTCTTAAGTGCGCTTCCTTAATGTGCTTCATGACTAACATCTAAGTTTTACGATGCACTGATCGACGATGTACTTTTGGTTTTAAATGAAAGCAATATTGTAAAACGACCGGGCGTACAGCTGCTCGTAAAAATTTAGGTCGATTTCCATACGTGGACAATTCCTGTTGTAAACGAGTTCAAAATACTTCGTACGAAAAATTTTCCGAAATATGTCACTATTTGTCCCACCATAACGTAACGTACTATCGTAACCAAATCAAACTATCATTTCTACCAAAGTGGAATTTAATTCGTACGAATATTCATGTCGTATCATTTTGACGATGTTTTTACGATGTACTTTTGCTATCAAATTTTAAGTTAACGAATAAAAAATATATAAATTTCTATATCTCGAGTAAACCATCAAAGAAAAATTCAAATGGCTATTGAATTAAAAAAAAAAAAAAATAAAAAAAAAAAAATAAAAAATGTGCAATAGTACAATTAAATTGAACTACTTCTTTTTTCATGTATTCATTACCTCCCAATCTCACCATTCTCAACGCTTCTCGTAATGTTAGAGTTTAATTATGTAGCCATAGTCATACTTGTTGTGATATCATAAAAGCACGCAAACGCTTTGCTCGCGCTCTTGGAATACATGAATACCATAATTGCATTCCCCATTACTGAGAATTCTCTACGATCCATTCTGAAAGAAAAATACAAATTGCTAAAGAAAAGAAAGTTGCGGAAGATATAAATCTGCATAGACTTGCACAATTTATTCGTATATTCTGAATAAGCGGACTTGTTTTCTTTTATCCTGATATCTTCTGAAATATGGAAATTATTTAACTTTTTCGTCTTCAACAGATATGTCATTTTTCAAATTTGAACGCGTAACGTAAGATAAGAATTTCAAACTGAAACTTAAAATATATCTAGGTATTAAAAATTACATTTGTTTTTCTTATGCGAATTTTCAAGATTATTAATAATATCTTAAAAAATCTCTTTCAACATTACATATCTAATAGTATAAAGATTCTTCAATTTTAGCTTCGACATAGAAGTCGAAATGTCACTTTTCTTTTTCTCTTTTTTTGGTTACGTTTTTTTTCGGGTTTTGCAAACTATATAAAAGAAAACTATAGTACGATCGCAAGAAGGTCTTTTCTATCTTTCTCTATCTTTATCTTTATCTTTACACTACCAAAAAACGAAGACGGATGATAGCGAGTTTCTGCGTTGTTTAAGTCCCTTGACGTCATGCAGAAACGTTTTGGCGATAAGTTAACTCCGCTGACATTTCAGGACGCTTCGCGTACGAGGAAGCGACCCATGAATAAGAATTGGGATGTAGAAGGGGTTGAAAGGACACCGACTGGAAAGATAAATGGTTCGACGAATAGAGAACCTCTTATTCGAGTGCGTAGTAGAGCCTGTCCTGTTGGTTATCGTTAAAAGATTGCCACGAATTACGATCGATCTCGAATAGAAACTCTGATAACACGTATTAAAGATTATTGGAGTGAAGTGAGAACTATCTGTCTGACCTTAAAAAAGAATGAAGAATCGTAATATTGAACTTACTATATATTAATCCAAAAGAGGGAGGGAGAGAGAAAGAGAGAGAGAGAGAGAGAGAGAGAGAGAGAGAGAGAGAGGGAGGAAGAAAGCAACACATTTTAATTTGTCGTCATCTCGCTTGAAACTCCTCGCTATCTTCAGATTAAAAACGGATACTTCTCGCTTCGTTCATCTTTATTGTCACGGTACAATCTGTAAGCAGAGTAGATCCATTCAGATAGGATAATATTTGAAAATCGTGACAAAATAACTTTGTACGCGAATAGACTTATTTTACTTTTAAACTTTCCATCGGGTATTAATATCCGTTGCGTGATATTTATAGATGATCGTGTTCAACGGATCCACGTATATCCTGGCGTATTTCATTGAGAAACGGGGGGAAAAAAAATAAAAAAAATAAAAAAATTATGGGGAAAGAAAATCCAATGCTTCGTTGCACGTAGTGGATCTTTGTAAATAACAGTGACACGATATACGATTTATTGTCCGATTTGCCTGAACTCGATATTTTTATGGATGTGTATTAAAGAACGACGGATTAAATGAGATATGATGCGTACTGTTAAAAAATCGAGGTCAAATCAAATGCTTAAGAACGATCCTTCCACATAGATAGATAGATACTCTATTCTACGGATTTTCCTTTTACGGATTTTTCTCTTGCATGAAAGCTTACATCTTGCTTACTTTCTCTTCTTTGAGAATCTCTTTCCTCCCTCTCTCTCTCTCTCTCTCTCTCTCTCTCTCTCTCCCTTTCTTCCGTTCTTTCTTTCTTTATCCAAGTTCATTCACCTCATATATACAACACGAATATACGAACAAAGAGCTTCGCACTCTCATCATCGTTTACTTTACATACATCATTTGTCATAGCATTTTACGCGAATTGTTGCAATTAATTATAAGCGAAGTGTTTACATTTATTATTGACTGTGGACAAATCGATAATGCCGTCGAGTGGATATATTATGTCTCCAGATAGAAAGCTGTATATATACATATATATATATACACATACACACACACACACATATATATACATATATATATATATATATACACTATGTATCTATCTATACATATTGCCAGTGATATAACCAATCGATAGTCCTATGGAAATCCTCTAGTTCGAGCAAAAGCGAGCTTCAAGTATACACGAAGGAAAGTGTAAGAATGCTTATTACGGAAATTCGCATGTAGCTCACGTGAAAATTTCAGAACGAGGGTAGGAAATGCAACAACGGTATTTTATCCTAGTACGACTTTTTCACGTTTTCTAACGCACGAAGGAAGTTACATGTACGTATATATGTAAATACATACATATCTATGTACCTATATGCGTATAAGTATTTATACATCTACGTATAGTATCTAGGTATATACCTATGTACATATGGTACAGAGAAGAGACGAACAGTTAGATATACACGTAAGTACGATATTCAGTTGAAAGAGAAAGAAACAGAGAATGGAGAAAGAAAGATAGAAAAAAAAAGAAGAAAAAAGAAAAAAAGAGAGAGAGAGAGAGAGAAGTGAGACGAGAGATTGGATTTTATTCGGCAGTCTGGCACCCTGCAGGATACTTTGATTTGAAAGGCTACTCACGTAACTCTCTACTTCCTCGGTGAACCCGAATCGGAGAATTCAGATCTCTTCTAGCTACGACGCAATTATCTTGTAGGTTGCAACTGCACGTTCCATTGATAATCGAAATTTTCGAATGCTCGCACGTAAAACGTTTTCGAAAAGAGAAAACAAAAAAAAATATATATATATACATACATATATACATATGAGAAAGAAAGTTTCAAGCGTTACTCTAATTTTCTTTTTTTTTTTTTTTTTTTTTTTGAAAGATTTGAGATCTTTGTGGTTCGTGAAAGAACGCGAAATGTATATAAGAAGAAAAAGAAGTAGAGAGAATTTAAGAGATAAGAAGTGGAAAGGTCGAAAGTGTCGACGAATTTCTTAGAGCTTTTGTAGAGCTCTTGTAGAGCTTTTGTAGAGCTTTCGACGTAAGAGAAGAAAGTCAATTTCGAAATATCATATAGGTAGCAGGTAGTTACTTAGGTTAAAGAAAAAAAGAAAAAGAAAAAGAAAAAAGAAAAAAGGATAAAAGAGCGGACAAAATCTTTGACGCGTTTTATTCGATATCTGAGATGCGAAAATAAATCCTTAGAAAATTACTATTTAATCTTACGAAAAGTTGGAGGATAAAATGCTATCTTCATCCGATTCAGGATAGATTTAAAATTTCGAAAAGATGAAGGGATCTATGCATGTTGATTGAAAAATTAATATAGACTCCTTAAAAATATTTATTTCAATCGATGACTATCTGACATAATATTATTTATTTATTTCAACGAGAGATCCTTGTACTCTGTTTATGATTTTCATTTTTATTACATATCCATACATTGGTTGAACATTTACATGTATAATTTCGGGATATATGTTCAAAGCTTTTGTTAATATGTGTTACTTTATGTTATGACATATCTGATAATATATAACAAGATTAAACATTGAGATTATAATACTTTATCAATGAAACATAGTTAATGATTTTCATTTTGAAATCTATTGGCTATCATATCACGAAACAATTAGAGGAAAGGAAGTTTCATAGGCCGATCGTTGTATGTTGATAAACTTTAGTTCGTTAATTGTTATTCAACAGAAATATATAAACTGAAAGAGAGAGAGAGAGAGAGAGAGAGAGAGAGAGAGAAGTTAAATCTACAAATTTGGTTAATTATGACGCGTTTGAGTGACGTCAACTGAAAATAGTTGCAAAGTTTGACTTTGTTGTACGTCCATATAATACGCTGCGAGATATTTCTAATTTCCTAGGATGATTAAATTTTCGAGATTGTTAAACCACGCGCCGCTTTAACAAAGTTACTCTCATAATATTGCTCGTTAACTATGCGAATTTCTGAGTTTCGATATCATTCGTTCGTTTATTCGTCACATAGGTACGTTTAGAAAGAGAATAAAATACTTTTTCGAATTAATCAATTAATACATACATATATTCCAAAGATAAAGGGACAGTGATATATTAAAAATAGAAAAATATATCTAGATCTAGTATGTTTTATAGATCTTCGAAGATTCGACATCGATTTTTAGTCTGAATTTTTGCTCGAAATGAAAAAAGTTCAATATCGTTGAATTAATTGAGAAAATTGTCCTTGATTTTCTTCTCGTTGGAGAATGGAAAATAGCCCTCCATACGCACACGTACTCTCTTTCACAGACAGATTGAAGTGAAATATCATATGGAAAAGAGAGAGAGAGAGAGAGAGAGAGAGAGAGAGAGAGAGAGAGAGAGAGAAAGAGAAATAGAAGTAAAGAAAGGTTATCACGATCTACTTATTTCACAGGCAAAACTAAATCAACTTAGGTAAACATTTGCCCTCTTTCTATATCGATCAACCGTTCCCTTCTTTTTGTGAAATGATTCTCTGTAAACTGAGCATTCGTACTTCATTTGCGAATCTTCGTTTACCCATCCAATCAGACTTTTATTTTGGAAGATTTAAAACGTTCACGATAAAACGAAAATCTCTCGTTTCTATTTTATTCTACGATGGGGTACTAGAACTCGTGCAACATTCAATATTCATCACGATTTATAGCAGACTCGTAGATATAAAAGGAGCTTCTTTTCTTCCTGAAAAGATTGTTTTTAATGTAAGAGGCACGAGAGAAATAGAGAGAGAGAAAACGAGAGAGAGAGAGAGAGAGAGAAAGAGACAGAGAGTGAGAGAGAGAGAGAGAGACAGAAATAAAGAGAAGCAGAGACAGAGATGATTCTAAATGATTTATTCGCGATTAGGGTCGCGTTTGTGTCAAAGAGTATTTCCGTTTTCGCGAGACATATTTCCCTGTGATCCCAGAGCTTCACAGTATTCATGCGTCCTCTTCATTTATTACTATCCTTAGGGAGAGATCTTAATCTTACGGGATATCTTACTATATGTACTTACTATCTTGAGCATCTATGTTCAAGAAAATAGTCATAACACTGTTAGAAGCTTCGGCGTTGTAAAGTTTCATCATTACCTTATAATCTGCCTGGCATTTCTGGAATAACTCATTTACACTCGGCATCATTAAAGAAAGAGAGAAAGAGAGAAAGAGAGAAAGAGAAAGAGAGAGAGAGAGAGAGATAGGGAGAGGAGAGATATGATTTTGTTTCTCTTTTTCGTTCATACCTTCATCTATTTTCCAAGATGATAAAACAACCATTTAAAATGGAACAATTAATACAACAATAAGTATATAAATGAACCATATCCTTTCTACGTAATTTTACTTTTCATTTCTGAAAACATTTCTAGTAAAACGTTCCTCGAATATACGAGCAAATCAGCGACGAACAAACGTTTCCTGTCTTGCTACAAATTTCCATCGTCTCTCGTTCGCCTGGAAGCTTCCAGCATTCTAATTTCCATCCTCGCATTTCTTCCAACGCGAAAGACATTTTCTTCTTTCTTTCTTACTTTCTCTCGCGCTCTCTCCCTCCCTCTCTCTCCCTCCCTTCCTCCCATCCTTCTTTTCCTTCCTCATCAGGCCAAAAGGTTTCGTAGTCCGCGCCCGTTCGCTTCATTTATTATGACGCTTAGGGAGCGCTTTAACATTATGGAGAAAATTTCTAAAAGAGATACGATGTTTCCCTACTTTCTTCGGTGATGCTTCTTTCCCCTGCGCCCTTTCACGTTAGTTAATTCATTGTTTTTCTTTTTTTTTTTTTTTCTCTTTTTTACTTCACACTTTTTGCGTTACAACAATTTGTATTTAATCGACCGCAAAAGATGTACCGTTGATTGTAAGTAAACGAATGAACTTGCACGAATAAGAAATTTTCATACTTTTTACTGACTTGATTCAAACGAGCTGATTTTGAAATAATCTTTCATGGTTCGTTATCCTTTGTTCATTCGTTCGTTCGTTCGTTCGAGATAGATAGAGAGGGATAGAAAAAGGAGAGATAGAAAGAGACAAAGAGAGAAAAAAGAGAGAGAAACAGAGACAGAGAGACATATAACGTGTAATCAGTGCGATGAGTTAAAGCGAAAGGTACGCATAATTTCTCCTTAATGAGATTCACTTCGGTGGAAATGTGAACATGTATTATGAAAATATATGGAAGATGATAATGGACTAGACGACGAATTTACTTGGAACGTTTACGGACCATAGATAGTAGTAGCCACTTTCTCATTGATTTTCGAACGGGGATAATTTTTAAATCCAATTTATTTACGAAACAAAAGTTCGTTTTGTTTATGCTGAAAACGTTTAAGTGTAAAATAATATGTCGTTGATAAAATTATCTAGTTGGATTTAAATTCGATTAAGTTTCATTAGAAATAAGAATATAATTCTCTCCAATGTGAATTATAATAGTGATTGAATGTAAATCGTTTTCAAGGAGAATAGAGATAGATCCAATGATGGCTTCTCTTTAATTTTCTTGTCGTTGCCGAGGCAACAAAACCGGGCAGTACTCTTCGGTGTGAAGCTTCCTTAAGTTTTGATAGTGGAACTTTCAACGGTTGGAACAAAGTTAAGCGAAGAAACTTCCGGTCCATGGCTTGATAAATATGGAAATTAGAATGCAGCTAACAATAAGCCAACTAACGTAGTCTCAGGACAACGGAGGAAAAGTAATAGATGCATCGTTTTGCGACGGAATCAAACTCATTTGTTCCACCATTTATAAATACTTGCATTAAGTTTTGTTTAAGTTGATATCGAGAATTAAATCAAAAACGAAATAATCAAAAACGAGTATCATACGTAAAAATAATTTATGATTTTACATAGAAACACACAAATCAGAGTTTATGTCTACACTTGATTATCCTATATAATACATCTGAGCTGAGATAAGAAAATAACACAACGGAGAAATATAATGCAAATATTAGCTATCATTTTTTAAATATCTCGTTGATACACCGTCTTAACGGTGTGTTATTTTCACTTTCTATTCTTGAAAATAAATAAAAAAAAAAAAACAGAAAAAAAGAAAGAAAAAAATCAGATATTAGCACGATGTTATTTACCTCAAAACGATGTTAAATACGTACAAAAGCACGTTGTGCAATTAACATTCATTGCCATCGTACGATGTCGTATATAACTGTTCGGTGAAATTGATAAGGAGAATGGAGACAAACACATCGACTGTGAACTCGAAATAAAAACCATCCTTTTCGTAAGGGGTTGGGAGAGACTCGAACGTCCTCGTTATTATCACTGGATCTCGATGCAGTCTGTTGGAACTCCAAAGGGTTGAAATTTTCGTTCCACTTTAGAGAATATGACGATCCAGTCGTTTTCTCTCTCTCTCTCTCTCTCTCTCTCTCTCTCTCTCTCCATTTCTCTCTCACCTTTTCAGATTCAGTCTCGAGGACGAAGGGTTACACATGCTTGCGATAGATAACGCACGAATATTAACTCTCACCCTACCGACAAACTTCTACTAGACTCGTCACGTCCTACCAACGAACAATGCTTCGGTTTTGGCTCGTTCCTGGATTTTAAATAACTAGAACTTTAAATCGGAAAGTTCAAATGCCATTCGCAGAGCGTCAATTTTTCGGCTCGTTTTACGAAGAATCGATTGGTAATTAATACTCCTCCTTCTCATCCTTCCATCGAATCTTCTCCCTTTTCCTTTTACTTCGTAATTGATTTTAATCGATCTTCCTATCTTTCGCAGCCATGCGAGCACCCACATTTGAACTCTTGGTAACGCGCCAATCGGACGAGTTCGGGATTCGATTAACCCCAGAACGAAATATTACAACCCGATTAAATCGGATCTTTCCCTAAGGCTTTCAGCCCGTATGATCCGAGTGTCCTTTTGCGACATTCGATATACCATTCCTTTAAGATCCTTCCAATAAATTTATGCCAAACGATCTCTTCTTTAAATCTAATTCACAGCTGAAATAAAGTAAATATAATACAGATTTGACGAGAGTAATTCGAATCTATTTGTACTCGTACTTGTCTCCATTGTTTCAAAGAAAAAATAGAATTAGAATGAGGATTGTCGATCGCAGACGAGGAAATCAGGAATTGACATTCGAAAACAGATCGGAAAACGATTATACGAAGTATCTCACGTAGGAGTCGACGCTTTGTGATTCCTCTCTTTAAAAGAAACTTTGTTAATACAAAATTTTCAATTCCGAACGAATAACAAGAGATCATTCTTCCTCCGACCGTTCTTTCGTATCTTCCCTCCTCTTCACGTTATTTTTTTCCCCCACCTCCTTCTTTTTCTCACTTCTGTTATTCCCCAAGAGCGGATGGATATTCCTTTTGATTTATTTAAAAATTTAATACTTATATTGGTCCGTTCGTATATTTAATTCAATGAACGTTTCATTTCCATCAATAATAACCATTAAAATCGTCGCTCGTCGTGCATTGAATTCGATTCTATATTACTTACGAATTCATTGACATTTATGGAAAAACAAGTTCGCATAAAAGTTTTTAACGATTAAATCGAATTGAAATGAAATTATTAATGCGATTATAATTTTTTTATTATTATTATTATTTTTCTTTTTCTTTTACTTTTTCTTTTTCTTTTTCTTTCTTTCATTCGTCACGACGAGAAATATCGAGATATTGAGAAATGTGTTGCACATACAAGCGACAAATTATCGACGTTGGTACTATAAGATTTATAGAATTCTCCATAAGATAGTGTAGATCGAATTCTATGACTCTGTAACAAGATCAATACTTCCCAAGTAACGACATCTTCGTATTTGACAAGAAACAAGAATAGCATATCGTTTCGACGAGTCGAATCGCAATTAGCAATTGTATCATTGACATTAGAATGGAGACAAAAAGGTATCTATAATCTATATGGCATCTACACAATATTAATACCATACGAACGTATTAACCTTTTGAAAATTGAATCGATGGAATCGCGTGTTTCGTCATATTGTGATTATCACTTGTAATGAGATTCGAGAAATGATTGGAGACATTTTTTTTTGCTTTTGAAAAAATAAATCTATATCATAAGTGATATTTTGAAACGAGAAGAATAAAAAGGATCGTGTAATGTGATAAAATTAATAAATATGTGATAAATAAAAATGAATGCTTAGAAGAGAAAGATAAAGTGTAATGAATCGTCTACAAAGAATCTTAGATGTATAAAATGTCTTTGTCTTTTCCTTCGTTCTATGTATACCAACAGCATACATTCTTATATATATATATGATACACACATACACACACACACAGCATATATATATATATATACATATGTATGTATACATATGGTACTTATATATAGTACCAACATGGTACCTTCAACTATTCGTTCTCAGAATGTGTAATTTCGTTGGATGTAGTAGATTTTACGTTGAACGGATTAACGATTGATATCGCAAAGAGAAGGAAGGGTTATGAAAGTGGAATTCTCTCTCTCTCTCTCTCTCTCTCTCCTCTCTCTTTCTCTCTTTCTCTATCTTTATCTCTATCTCTCTATTTATCTCTCTTTCCGCGATGCTAGTGGTTGAGAAGCACGTGTATGAACTCGTTCCAGATTCCGAACGGAGAACGTATCACCCGTATACTCGATCAAAGCATCCTGCGGACGATACGCTTAGCGTGTTTCCATACACGGACTTGGAAATGTGAGTGTATCTATGCGCACGTTCAGTATAGTACGTATGAACGATCATAAAACCGACCTAGTAGTCTCACAGCGAAATTTTCCGAGTTATCTTCGAGGAGTAGCCTCGAAATGGTTTATTGGATCTCGACTCCCTATCTCTCTCTCTCTCTCTCTCTCTCTCTCTCTCTCTCTCTCTCTCTCTCTCTCTCTCACTCTTACTCTCTTAATCTTTCATATTTTCTTGCGAGATAAAAGTTAACTTCAAAATAAACATCATTGATTTATAAGTTTTCTAATTCCACGATATTATTTGTCTGTCCCTTCGAGTTTTGCGGTCATAAAATAAATCAAATTACGTCTATATAGTCTATCTATTAATATACGTAATAAAAAGTATTATTTGATTACACGCTTAATATTCTATTGTTAAAAATCAAATTGGAATTAATTAACTTTTAATTGTATTTAATCTCTTCCTACGATGTTGCGTGGAAAATTTCACCTATTAAAACTCACCGTCTGACCTTTTAATCGGATAAATTCTGCCACTGTTTTTTCTTTCTGTATTCTATCCCTCTGAAGAAATACTACTACTATTTATCGTATATACCGTGCAAGTGCATAGATCGATAGAGTGTATGAAGGAAAAAAAAATAAAAAAGAACAGAGGAAAACAGAAACTAAAAATTAAAACACATGAATGTAGAGAAATAACTAAATAATCGTACACATTAAATGGGTCAATCGATTCGTTTAAATGTATCGATGATATATTTGCCCTTGTTTGCAATTAATCGCATAGTGAAACGAATGAATTTCCTGAATATAGAAATATCTCCAATCATATATATATATACATATATATATATATATATATGTATTTATATTTATCGAATATAAATATTCGAAGATTATACGAAAACAAGTATAATAATGATAATGGAGTCATAGAAAAAAATCGCAGTACTATCGTGATTTTAACAAGTCGCCGTTCTAATGGAGAACAAGTGGGTATTAATTCGTTTTTTTCCACGATATGGGAAACGCTCGCTCCAGTTGCCACGAAGATAAATCCGTTTTTACGAGCAGGATGTTGCAAAACTTACAGAGATATCTAGTGGCAACGGCCAGTGGTCACGAAAAAAAAAAAAGAAAAAAAAAAAGAAAAAGAAAGAAAGAAAAAAGAAAGCAAAACTAAAAAAAGAAAAAAAAAAGACACAAAAAAGAAAAAGAAGAAATTTTTCCAAACTTTGTCTCGTTTTATCTGTGCGCCTCCTTTCATTGAAGTTTTATCGTAGAAAAAAAAAAAAAATAGAAAAATACGACATGAGGGAGACGAATCAAACGATACGATAGTTCGTTCGGAAAGATAATAACACATTCCCAATGGAACATTAAATGCTATGATCTGATTCTTCGCGTTGGATCGCACGTTAACGGCACGTAGAGTAGATTATTATGCATAAGAGATTAGCTCATCGGAAAACGTATTAACCAACGATATATCCGAAAATCCTGTCAAAGTGCAAGTATGAATATTCGTCAATGGCTCGTTACTTTGGCTTTTTCCCGGCTTGGTTGGATTTGCGTCGCGTATTCCGTCAGCCATGAAGTTAGTGGCAATGAAAGATAGCTTTGCCTCAGAGAAATTAAAGTCATCACGGTGTATTTCGGAAATCGTGAAAACAATTCTCCTGTTCCGATGAACGGGATTGATCACTTCTACTACTCACGCGGTTTCTCTCTCTCTCTCTCACACACATACACACACATACATACATACACTTTTTCTCCCATCCGTTTTATCATCCATGCCAACGGTGAAACGCACGAAAACTTTGATTGCTTCGAATTTCAAAAGGATTTCAATTTTCGTATGGCTCATAGACTGAGAGCGTCGATGTATTTGATACGAAATATTCTTCAAAATACTGACGAAACTAACGGAAGATAAATATTACGTTTCCATGTCGTGCGAATTGCCATAAACATTACGAAATATTTTCGTTTGGTTATTTTTGTTAATATTGTCCCGTTTGATTTTTGATCGCCTTTAATTTCTATTCAACGTTGTACCCTGTATCATATTGATTTCCCTTTCTATATATGATTCAGAAAAACGATATTTTTGGTGCTTACCAATTAGTTTTAATGCAAACTCCTAGAAATAGGAACGGGAGGAGAACTAGTAGAATTTCAATAAATACTTTGCTTCGACAAAATGTTAATGGCATATGATATATGTCACATACCGTATAAGCAGCACGAACGATTTGACTGTCGTTTTAAACGAACGAACGAACTGTATAAATGTAAAAGTAGCCGCTTATGTCTCTGTAAGTGAATACGTTTGTTTCGACATAGTGGGCTTATGACTATGTGTTCTACCAGAAAGCCATTACGGTGTTTAAGTGCAAAAAGATTACTCTCCAAATGTCGACAGTTTCGAGGTCGAACAGCAGTTTATCGATTTGTCCGTGTGCGAGTATTTCGTTCGGTCTAACCGCAGAAACACAAAATTTTCACATTGCTTACCGCTAAATTCAGAAGTTTTGTGCTTTTCGTTCTGTTCAACTCTGATGCGATAAGCGAAGCTCTTATTCGAGACAATTTTTAACAAACTTTAACCCATTTTATGGCGGACGCACGTTCTCTGGATTACCACGTTTCAAAAAGTGCGAGACGTATAACGTCGCCGAGTCAGCAAACGGAGATGTTATATTTTTACAGATCGCCCTCGGGGACTTGCATCAACGGCAACTGAAGATAGTCGCTGTCAAAACTTACACAACGTAATATATATATCTAATATATATATATATATATAAATGTATAAAAATATATACATATATATATATATATTAGAAATTTGCAATGATCTCTACGAATCGATGCTAGTAGAATTTGAGGAATTTAAACGTTTAATCAAAAGTCTTGTGTTGATAATACGTGAAAAAACAAAAAGAAAATCAAAGTTAAATTAAACGAATGAATTTTCGAAGAATTTACATCGATGTATCGAATAATTAAAATCCTTTCGATACTATCTATCCGATATAATATAATATATTAACATATATATGTACATAGATATATACTTTATACAAAGTGATATATCGATCTAGGCAAAGAACAACGAGCTTACTGTGTTACGCTACGTAGGCGCCATATCCACGTTGAAGTAAAAGAGCAAAGTCCGTATAACGAGTCTCAGGGAATAAAAATACGAGAAAGCAAAAAGAACTCGATACGGCTTTAAATCAAATAGACCAAAGCGTCATTCGTAAATAATTACGATGTTCTAAGATTATCATCCTACGATAAATATAATTGTAATCGAAAATCAGTGAAAGAAAATAGAAAAGAAGAAGAAGAATAAAAAAAAAGAAAGAAAACAACGGGAGAGGAAAAAGAATTGTTTGGTAATATCGATTGTAAATCAAGAAAACTGTTTCGATCAAGAAAAGAGGATCTTAGGCGTCGTAGCGAAAATACAATTAAAATTAAGTCCGACGGAGTATCAAAGTTTACATGCCTCGCACCGATCTTCTGACGTTTAGGTGGCACGAAAGTTCGTCACCGATCCGATTCATCATCGAGTTCTAAGTTTTCCGAGGAGGGGAGCGAAAAAGTCGTCACGGTGTGTGGATTAGGGCGAATCCTCGGCTACATCGGCGGACGACCGTCGGTGGGGGCCGCCACTATGTCACAGTCCGGATCAGGAGGCTTAACCGGATCACAGGGTCAAACTAGTCAAAACGGGCAAACGATGGAGAATCAACAGACAGATTGCCACCAAAATGGCCGAGCCGATCCACCGACAGATACTACAAAACAGGACCTATCCAATGGTTTTGAGAATCGAACCTTGGATTACGAGCGATTTTCCCAAGAGAGAAATCAACAGGGACAAACAACCGTGCAGAATCAAGATCAACAACAACAACAACAACAACAACAACAACAACAACAACTCCAACAACAACAACATTCACAGCCGCAACAGCAACAGCATCCACAGCCGCAACAGCAACAGCAAGTTCAACAGCAATCACAGCAAGTACAGCAGCAATCGCAGCAAGATCAACAGACTGGACAATATCCGTCTGGAAGAAGACAATCTGTTGTAGGAGTACCAGAGGATAGACATCCTCCTACGGGTCAATTACCTCCTCAGCAATACATCGTGGATAAAACAAATCCCGAAAGAGTCCAGCACGTTTCTCAAACCAGCACGCAAACCGTCCCGGTACAAGCTCAACCTCAATTTGCGCCGGACTATGAGCAAAGTCAATATCCACAAATACGAGGTCAATTTGATGTTAGGTCGCAGATATATCCTCAGCAAGCTCAGTACGCAGAGAGGGCCGGTTATGTAACCAGAGACATTACGTATAGAGATCCAACGCTATATGGTCAAAGCACGGTTGCCAATCCTATGTTCGCGAGTCAAAGTCAGTATGTTACCGTCCAACACGGAACACAGATACCCTCTCAGTCGGCTAGTCCACAACCGCCTTACTTTGCGAGCGTTGTGGTACCTCAACCACCTGGATATACACAATTTGGTAGCCAACCTCAATATCCGTATAGCCAGTATCCTCAAACTGTTATGAATGCGGTGCCGTACAATCCCCATACAGGAATCTATCAAGCTCAACAATTCGGCCAACAATCGCCCAATCCACAGAGATTCACTCAAGAGCTGAGCCAATATCAAACGCAACCGATAATTCAACCGATCGCTCAAAATGTTGCTCATGGAATAGCAATCGCTACGACTGAAAGGCCAAGTCGTGGCCCAAAACCGATGGTACCACCCCGTGGAAATTCAAAAATCACACACGATACAGGACACAGAAAATCGGCTAGTGTCGACGTACCGGCATTGCAAAAAGTTAAATACGAATCGCAGAATCCCCCTCAAGATCAGATTCATCGTAGCGAAGGTGCCATAATCGTACAAGGATCGCAAATTGCTACGGGTGAAACGCAAGAAAGGAGATATCTAACTACGATAAACCAGAATCCTAGAACAAGGCAGGACGGTCTCTATGTGGACGCAAATGGTGATCAAACGGTACGGGAGAAGGTCGTAGATAATATCGGAACGGAGTGTGGTTTGTATGTTTCTAAATCGGAGCACAGAAAGTCCATTTCCGTTGACGTTACAACGAGTTTTCAAAGACGCAACGATACCATCACTTTTACGTTTCCCGGTGATGGAAATCAAGATATGGCTGTATCATCCAGAAAGCCAACGGTTATAGAACCAAAACGAGTCGAGGGTACGCAGGTATTTCCACCTGATCAGAGAAGATTGGACGCGAGCTTAAGAGTTTCACCTATGGCGTTTGATTCGAGACAAGAAAATCGGAAAAGTGTGGCTACCGATAGAAAGGCAGATTGGGGCAATGTGAGTCCGAATCAAAGAGTTGTCATACCGCAAGAAAGCAGACGATCGGATTATTTCGAAGAACATAGACGGTCACCGATGAATTTGGAAGGTAAAAGAGTGGAAGATGTTAGAAGATCACCAATGCCTTTCGTTCCGATTCGAGATACATCTGCCGATCGGGCAAATCAGAAAAGTCCATCGTTTGTTAATCAAAACTTCGAGAAGACCAGACAAGAATTAGCAATGTGGGCCGAACAAAGGCAACGTCAAGAATTAGAGAGGAACATGATGCAGAATCAAATATTTTCCACTAGTCCGCGATCTCGTAATCAATCCGAGGAAAGAAGAGAATCTCGATCTTCACATCCACCCGAAGAACGTAAAGAAACTAGAATGTCGCAATCTGCTTTTCAACCGTTGCCGAACATCAGTCAAAGTACTATAATGGAACAGCGTCGTCATTTACGACACGTAAGTGCTGACTTAACAAAACACATGGAATTGTCTCGAAAAGATTTCGACGATCAACCGATCAGTGGTTCTGTAGTTAATCTTGGACCAGGCACTGCGAGTGCTGTTTCGTCACAAAGAGCCAGTCCAAATCTTTGTCATCAGTATCCAGCATTGAGCGAAGCCAAATTAGACACTAAGGCCGTATTAACAGTAGTCACCGATTTCGGAGAGTCTAATTCAACTAAACAAAACGATCAAGTCGATCATATAATACACAGTCACAGAAAGAGTCACAATATCTCTTCGAGTTTATTAACTCATAGCAAAAGTCAAACGGAATGCTTACAGAGCCAGCTTGATTCCCAAAGCGAAAAATCGGATTCCCTTCAGGCCCAACAACAACAGTTACACAATCAGCAGAGTCTCGATTTGATTTCGGAAAAGCTAAGCCAGTTCGAACGTCAACAGAGCGACCTTCAAGCTAAACTGCAATGTCTTCAGAATCAAAATCAAATCTTAGATAAGGTCGCTCAATTTCAGCATCAACAGAGTGACTTACAGGCACGACTACAAAGTTTGCAAACGCAGAATCAGATCGGCGATAAGATTCAGCGACAATCTACGGAAATTCAACAGCACACCGTTGGAAATGACGTACACCAAATACAAATGAGTCCTTTATGCAATCATCAAGATCATTTGGAGAAGACACCCTCTTTGTCTCAGAATCAACATCAGGTGGTGCACAGTCACCATCACAGTTTACTGACCACCACGTATCCACAAAGCTCGAGCCTTCAAGCTTGCCCGTCGTCCGTTTGTGAGAAACTATCTCCACGTATCCAACACGATGTCAATGATCCGAATTCCATTCAGATACCTAACATGTCACAGATGCCACTTCCTTGTCTCCCACAGTTCGATCGTGCTGATACGTCGCGTGGTTCGTTCTCGCAGTTTCATCGACATCAGTGTCAAATCGACAGTCACGATAGTACATCAGCGACATCGGCTGGGGGAGTTGTTGTTGGTACCGTTGGAGTCAGCGGAAGCATCGTTGGTGGTACTACTACAACGAGCACCTTTACCGGGACCCTCAAGAAAGTTCCACCAGAGAAGCCACCGAGACAGTCCTTGACCGTGCAGTCTCCGGAAGCAGAGGTAAAAAAAAAAAAAAGAAAAAAGAATATAGATGTTCTTTCAGATATAGCTACAAAAATTTCCATTTAATTTAACAACCAACTTTTTTATTCCTCTTTTTCCTTTATCGAACTCTTGCATGCGTCTAGGTTTTTTCCTTTTTCTTCCTTTTCTTTTTTTTTTTTTTTTTTTTTTTTTTTTTTTTTAAAGAAATCACATATTCTTTTTCATGAGTGTACGTACGACCATCGATCGATTCGAATCTAAATAAAAAAGAGAATCCTCGTACCAACCTTGTCGAGATCGTATGCATACCGTAGGGAAGTTTTCTTTCCTTTTCTTTTTCTTTTCTTTTATAATACTTTCCAGAATATTTCAATGTGAAAATAAAAGATGCGTGAAAAGAGATGCCGCTTGCGTTAAACAGAGAACTGCACTCATTCCGTTTTTTCCTTTTCTTTGTTTTTTTTTTCTTTTCTCCTTTTTTTTTATTTCTCTTTTTTTGCCGCAGCAGTCGAGTGGAATGAACTCGTTAGATATCAGGCTCAATGTTGTCTTTGAAAACTTCGTTACGAGCGTTGTGTATCTTTCACTTTACTTCCAAACCAGAGAGACCGACTCTCTCCGCATCTCGGGTCTGTCGCGCCTATAAAACGAGATGGGCGGACGTCCGAGGACGATCTCATTCGCTAGCTCGTTGTACGTGTTTAGAATCGAGAATGGCAGATTTTGCGAGGATACAATCGCCCCCTTTTACTTACTTTTCTACTTTCTCTATTTTCTTTTATTCATCGATAAGGATTAATATCCCGAAGAAGTTTGCCTTCGTTACGGATTATCGTCGAAAAGTATTCCTCCAATTAAAGACGACCGATAGAATACATTGAACGGGTCAATGAAAGTTGATCTGCGTCTTTTGATAAAAAATGGACAAAAAAAAAAAGAAATATTTCTCGAGGGTTGTATGAATATCATATAAATTCTTTCCAAATATCTCTCTGGCTCGCTCTGTCTCTTCTCTTTCTCTCTCTCTCTCTCTCTCTCTCTCTCACTCTCTCTCTCTCTCTCTCACTCTCTTTCTCTTTCTCTCTTTCGTTCGCTCTCTATAATTCGATATCGCTGGAATAACGTTGAATATTGTAAAAAAGAGCCGTCCGTTCGAAGTTCGGTATTCATGTAACATCGAAATTGATTTATTTCTAGGCGACAGACCTTACTCGTTCTCGTTCACATCGACGTTCCCAACGTCAATTTTAAAACGTTGCTATCCTAATAAAGTATCCATAACGTGAAGGAATGCAAATAACGTGTAGGCACTTTTCACAAACGGCCTGTTCGTACATACGTCGTTCTGTCTTCACTTTTGTCGTTTCTAACAAAATTGGGTTAGCACAGCGACTTTCTCGCGTATGAAAAGCTCCGACGTTTACCTTGTCGATAAAGTAAATATCCCCCTCCCCCCTCCTCCAGTAGTCCGTACCTTCCTTCCATGCCGGACAATGGAAGAGTAAAGAGAATTCACATTTCCGACCATGGTGCTATCTTACGTAACTAATGTAGGACCGTTTCTGGGCTAAATCATGGCCCGGAGCTTCACTTCCATTCATTCCAAGAACAATGAACGTAAATGCTTATTTGCCGTTCCCATTTACTCTCTCATCGTAAGTGATGAGAAACGAATACAAACGCCAGGCGTTACAAATAATTTTCATTTCGACAGGTAAAAGAGAACAAAAAAAATAAAAAAATAAAAAAAATGAGATACGTTTGAACAATCAATAAATATTATTTCTATCGAGAAAATTTACGTTATATTTCTCTTTGACGCGAGAACGATACTTTATCCAGTTTCATCTTCAACTGACACCCTTACCCTTCTTTCTATCTTCTCTCCATCCCCTCAAATCTCATTTTAGCTTCTTGTATTTCTCATTTGAACCGTGAAAAGGTATTAAAACAAATGAGCCACGTGAACATATCCATTTCTCAATCGGCTTAAAGATGAGCAACGCACAAGGCACCCTTTTCAAAACACGTTTCTCCCATTTAGACGAGTTCATTGCGTTTTCTTTCTCTTTCTCTCATTCTCTCTCTCCATCTCTCTCTCTCTCTCTCTCTCTCTCTCTCTCTGTCTCTTCCTCTTGCTCTCTTCCTCTCTATTTCTCGCTTTCTCTGTTGATGCTCGTTTCTATTATTATCTTCTTTACCGAACTTTGAACTTTCGAAATGAATTCTCTTGTGTTAATCATTTCAATGATAGTCACCTTTTAATCAATGCGCATCTTGGGAATATGATACATATATATATATATATATATATATATATATATATATATATATATATTTCTTATATCTACAAGAATTTTATATATATATATATATATATATAAATATAAATAAATATTAATAAATATATTAATAAATAATAAAAATAATAATTATATATATAAATATATATATATATATATAAAATTCTTGTAGATTGAATATTTCGATTAAATATTTTGATAATTTGTGAGGTACGTATGAGATAGAAAATGAAAATAAAAAAGAGAGAGAGAGAGAGAGAGAGAGAGAGAGAGAGAGAATAAATAAGCAACGAGGAAGTTCGATGATAATAAGCATTTCCTGTTTCTTCTTCAAAGAGAAGGGACGTTAATATTCGAGCCACAGCCCCAGATTGGATGTATTTACAACGGAATCATTTTCTTGCAGTGGACGTCGGGCTTGTAGAAAGCTCTGCTTTCACAAGCGAGCTTTCGCAAAACAGAAATTCTCTTACTCTCGTTACGCATTACGAACTCGAGTTAGAAGCTAATTCGTGTTCTTGCGGAGGACCGAATTACCGTAGAAATTCGACTGAAAAGTTTTTAGTATTTCTTTTCTCCGCGGAACAAAGAATTCGGTACGACTTTGTAATCCGTCGTAAATTTGATTTTTCTCTTTCTCCACGATCCACTTATTTTCTTTATTTCCCTTTCTTTTTCAATTCATACTTTGTCACGAGAAACACGATAGTTTTGATCATTCGAAGTGTGTTACGTTATACTTTATAAATTTTACGCTCACGTTTTAGTTTTCTCCAACTTCCTCACAATTTTCTAGTTACTCTTGTATCTACTCTCTAAACGTTATCCAGCAAAATTGAAACTAACGGCAACGGATAGTATTATGTTTCACCGGCATAGTCTTCCTAGAGTATATATATATATATATATATATATATATATACACACTCACTCACACATATCGTTTGGTTGAAATTGAACGTGCTATGCCTATGATTCTGTATCGCGTCGTAAGAGATAACAACAAACGGTTATTAAGTAACATCATGTTTTAAAAATTCAGTTTCAAAAGGGCAAATATATTATATGATTATGAAGTTTCGTTATTCGTTTATATCTTTTAATTTTCCATTCGATTTCAATGTCATTAAGAACGAGTACGGCGAGTGTGCGAGTATAGATTTGATTTAAAGTTTATTCCTCTTGTGGAAAAACTTGCCTCTGAATACACGGGCTAAGTTTACAGTTAATTACATTTGCTACTAACGTATACAACGAGTATAACCATAAAAAATAAAACATACGTTTTAATTTGCGGCAAAGTGAAACAAAAAATTACAAGCACAAGAGAAAGGGGGAAATTATTGATCTATCGATCGTTACAATTCGTTCATTCGATAAACACAATTAAAACAATGTTCTCGTTTCAAACAATCCTTATTATAATTGGCGTAGTTATTGAAATAAAATGAAAAAAATTAGATGATAATGAAGTAACAATATTATTTGAGAATAGAAATTATAATAAATATAATATCATTGTAAATAATTTCATCTGATTTTATCAAAATATAGAAATATACTTTCGATGAAATATTCTTCCTATATGCGTACGAATGAAGAAAAGTTTAAAAACGAATTTCCATAATATTTACATCGAATTTTCTGAAAGCTAAATTTAAAAACTAAAATAAAAAGTAAATTGCGTTGGAAAATAGTCGACGTAAAGTAATAAAATAAAATAATGGAGTGGCAACGATCGTTACTCATCGGTGTTACTAGCAACATCGAGAAATATTAAACGTGGTGATGAGTCAAATAAAGCGTGTTATATTTTTCCATTTCTATAAGTGTTGAGAGCGTATCTCAATCAATTTCATAACAAAGCATTTTCACTTAAAGAACGAGATATCGCGATAAAAATCCGAGTACGTAATTTCCGCCATTGAATATGATGTACACATTTACCGAGAAACGGAACGAAGAGAATGGATAAAGAATAAAAACGTTATTCCTGTTCTGTTTATTCCCAAGGGTACGCTTCACTTTAAATCAGAGAGAACCCATCGTTTTGATAGATATATCGCATTATATTATTAAAAGGATTTGAGTGATACTCGAGATTCTCGATGACAATTCAACGTTGATATTTTGGCGAATTAATACTTGTTTTAACTCGCTATCAACTATTGAACCGGATACAAGAATGGTCCTGGTGGACCAAATAATTTTTCACGAATACGAAATACTATATGTATCCAATAAAAGAGAGGGGAGAGAGAGAGAGAGAGAGAGAAAGAGTAAACAAATTCAACGAATGAAATTGTTTATTAGAGAATGTCTTCTAATGAAAAAAGTATCCCTTTAATTTATCATAGATAGGGTACTCATCGCAATGCTCAACTTTGCAGAAAGTTTTATATCAAATAAAAGGAATGAATCTGCCATTATCTGACTGGATAGTTCACTGGTTGAAACATTTATGAGGAGAGCAGATCGGTCACAGAGAATCGTGAAAAGTAAGGATACCGATAAAAGAATATAGCAGGTATCAAACCATTCCATTCCTTTGGCAGTCTTTGAAAGTGTAAATTATCAGGTTTCGAATTCAAAAGGCCAATCGTAAAGCTCGATACAGAAGTCATATGTTTTGAAACTTTTAAACCAAACTCGAAAGAGCATACACTCTTTCGTAAAATTTTTCTGAGTATTTGAAAGAAATTCTCTTAGGATTTTTCTAAGACAAGATATATCTATATCTATATCTATATCTATATCTATATATATATATATATATATATATATATATATATAAATATATATATTCCGAATCTATTTCAATCATTTTGCTTTTATATCACTCTTTTCGTTGTATTTGAAAACGCATATCGAGAAACAAATAGATAAATACAGAACGAATTTGAACACGTATCTTCGTTAAATAAAAAAAAAATAAAAAAAAAAAAAACACACAAATTGACGAACGTTCCTGTCGATGACTTTCCGAGAATTTCCACAGGCTATGAATACATGGTAAAACTTTCAAATGGATTTTTATTGTTTCTATATGCTTGTAGATATTATACGTACACTCTCTTTGTCGTGCTTTTCCGAATACAAAATCCGAATCAAAACGCTGCCATTTTCAGTACATTTTCGAACACATTTCTCATATCATATATAATTCTTCTTTTTTTTTTTATTTTTTTTGCATCGTAATTTATATCTGACATCTTTCGTATCGTTCCGTTGAAAAATTGATGTCCCTTCAACGAACGTTATTCGCGGTAAAACTTCATTACAAGCGAAATCACCAACGACGGCTACCACCACCCTGATTTCGTACTCTCCTCCCTTATCACAAAATGCGCTTCCATAGCGCATTGTGTGACTTTACCGATAACGATTTTATATGCGACAAAATTCGATATGACGGAATGAAAAGTTTGTAAGAATGTTAGAGCGTAGTGAACTGGAGTCGGGAGTTAAAAATAAACAAAACAACCTGATACGAGATGGTGGTTTCATCGAGATGAAAAAATAAAGTCTCTTTCGACGAACGTACGATAGTTTTCAAACGAAAAATATCACATACGAGAGAACAGCAAATATGCAAAAAACATGTTTTACGTTTTTATATTTTTCATAGTAATTAACACACAATGAAATCCCCGCTCTGTAAAATACGAAATTAAGAAATTAACAATACTTTGGATAAACAAACATTGCAAAGGACAAAACAAAACGAAAAAAAACCAAAAAAAAACAATTTAATCCCTAATCAACAATTATTTATCTCTGAGAACGAATTATATTTGAAGAATTTTTTTTAGAAGTATGCGGGCGATTCGATGAAGTTGAAAACGTGCGATTAAAAACGAAAAAAAAAGAAATGAAAAGACGAAAAAGAAAATGCAAAGAAAAAAAGATCGTAAAAGAAAATCGTAAAAAATAAATTCCTTCAGGCGCGTCAAATTATCACGGATACCTTGAGCCATGCATTTTGCAATTTATCAGGATGGCAGACCATTTTTCAACTGCGCTTTGGGAAATCGGTAGATTCAACAGGAGAAACGAGAAGCGCAACGAAAACGCTAATTACAATCACGCGACCACGATTCGAAGCGAAGTGCGGTGGCCTAGCGACCACCCTCATTGCTTTCCATTCCCTCTTCCTCCACCTATCCCCACTACTCCACGTTTTCCCACTACCACCAACACCATCATCTATACTGACACCCTGTCCTCTGTCCTAGTTCTCGCACGATCCTACTATAACGCGAATTTCCTGCTTTCCGAAATAGATCGAGCAGGATTAAAATTTTATCAGACGCGGTATAACGAACGACGGATCGTGGCTTAATTCGCGAGGCAGGATAATTAATCGAACGTTGCTCCTCATACCTCGTATTAAACGATTTTTGTTTACGTTACTTCATTATCGTTCCTCTTTTCAGCGTTGTTTCGCACATTTTTGATAATCACGACACGATAAATACTTAACTATACGTATTTCTAACCGATTTCGTAAGTTGATCTTTTACGGTACGGTCACTCAATCGTTTTTACCATTCTAAACGCACGTGATTAATTATATGTACGAATACGTAAAATAACCATACGTATTTATTATATTGATTCTTTTTTTTGTACAATTTTATACAAATTTATTTTATTTTTATTATACAATTCTTTTTTTTATAGAATTAAGTTTATTATCGTTACGACAAAATTTTCAAACATTTTTGTTTTATCCACGCTTCCAAAACCTCTCGTCCAGGTGGATATTCATGATCCAGCAAAGTATATAGTTATATTAATAATTAATTTCTCAACGTAATTACAATGTTTTATTTCAACGAGATTAATTCTCGTTTGCATAAAAAAATACCACCATTTACGATTGATTTGATTTTTATCAGTTGATAATGTATACCATCAAGTTTTTAATATTTTATTCGCTGCTATATACGATTTATCGCAAAATGCGATAGTATTTATTTTTCTTCCTTTTTTTTTTTCTTTTTTATAAAGCTTATTTATTCATTAAATTTGAACTCAGCTCGCTAATAACATCGAATAAGAATCTCATTTGCAATGAAAATATGAACAAAATCGATTTCTTTGTATCGGGCAAAACTTTATTTTTGGTGAAACATTTTATACGGAATTATTGTATATACGAATGATGATATATGTGAATACGATTTATTAATATAGAGAATAAAGAATATAATGGAAGATACGTGCTCATTGTATCGGAAGAACCTTGAGAAAGATCGATAACAATAGTAATAGACATCATGAATAAAATGCATACGGTATTATTCGTTTTGTAAAAATGTTAGATAATAAAATCAACATCATATATTTTTCGATCGCGCTTAGATACGTTTCACAAAAATGTCTGAGAATTAAAATATAAACGTTTCTACTAACAAAATAATAAATAGATAATACAAATGTTATAGAATAAAACGCTAATAAACGGGTTCTTGCGTCTAAACGTAAAGATAATTCGAGAAATCGAGACATCGAAGACGATCGAGTTTTCTACGCGAAGTAGAATTCTCATTTCCTTTATACGTACGTGACCTAGTCGTTACTGGATTTTCAATGGCGCGTTCCCAATCTCGTCCAGTTCTCGTGGCACGTTTCGTTCCGACGGATTGATTTGTTTTCAATACGACCTTTTTTCTTTTTTCATTTTTGTTCTTCTTTTTTTTTCAACTTTGGCTCAAAGCCGAATTAATTGTCGTGCCGATTTAAAAGAAACGTTCGCTCACAGTCCACCATTTCTCTCTTCTCCTTCTTTTCAATCCACTCAGAGAATGCCCTTTTATGCGGAAGAGAACAACACGAAGAAATTTCGAGTACTCGAATCTTGTAATAGAACTTCGATTGCAACCATCGATTCTCGTTCGAGCGTTAAAACAAAACATATTAACCGTAAATTTTAAATATCCTTTATAAACGACGATGTCCTTTAAAAAAATTACAAATGATTTCTTCTTCCTTTCAAAAGGACGCTATTTTTCGCTCGATTAAAACTTTCAATCTCAGAAAAGAATTAGACTTGGCAAAAAGTTGACGTCGCGCGAATACCAATTCATTGTTAAACTCGATGTTCCCTTTTAAAGAAAACGAATTCTATGACAATTTTTGTTGTCCCCGTATAGAAGAAGTACAAAGTTGCGGTCGGGTTGCTTTTTGCCGTTTTGCCGAGGACGAATGAGAATCATAAAGCAGGGAGCACCGGATCTTGGCGTTTAAGCGAGGAAGGAAGAAGAGTCGAGAAAAGATGGACAAAAGAATCGGAGGGAAAAGGAGGAAAAAGGAATGAGAGAGTAAATCTTAAGGAAGTGGTAGAGACCGTCGGCAATTACGGGGAAATAGGGCGCGTTGCTTTACAATATTATCCTTGCCCCAGCGCTTGCTAGTAACTCGATGGAAAACTTGGAGTAATTACAATTGGAGGCAACGGGGGTTAAAAGACGAGTCTTAAGACCAAATTTTCTAATGAGAAGAGCGCTTGCCCGCACGGCCGAGCATCGAAACAGGAAAACGCCAAAGTTCAATTAAACTTTAGTCTTTCGCGAAGTTTTCGTTAAGTCTTTCGAAAATAATTGGCCTTCGGAGTCGTTGGTATATGTTTTGAAGGAAAAAAAAAAAACAAAAAAAAAAATAAATAAATAAATAAATAAAAAAAGAAAATCATCAGCTTTTATTCGCGTGTTAAGTCATTCGGTGAGAATCAACGAGTAAAATTATATATCTCGAAACATCCGAGAAAATTAATTAGCGATCTGTAACGAGAGTTTCGTGCTCTGAGAAATCGAATCGACGATAAGAGCGGGTCGTTCCAATTTGCATCTAGATCGTGCGAGGACATCCCTATTAATACTCAAAATTGTTCACTAGAGTCCACAGACTATGTTGTTGGAAATCGATTTTGAAAAGCATTCTCGAACTTAAGTAAAAGTACTTGACCTTTTTTTTCTTCCTTTCTTCCAAAAAATTACGTTTATCGTCACGGACGTTCTTGAACCGCTCAAAAACGATCGTCTCCCACAACGTCCTAGTTAACATTAACTTTTATCGAGTTTACGGCTATCCGGCTCGCCTTAACTGACATTTACCATAACGACCGTTTGAATTACGTGGACGATTTCTTCCTTTTACGATAACGACTGCCGTCGCTCGTTTCCGAGACGCATCCTTTCCTCGGTACAACCTACTTCTATTCGCTTTCTTTAACCTTTCTTTTCATATTATGTTATCCTTACCTTAAGAATTTTTCAAATTTTATAAACTACCGTTGTCTTAGTTCATATCTAAATCGTACACGATTGTGTACTATTCACTGATAAGATCAATCATCTTTCATATCATCGTTTAAGTTAAAAAAATATTTTAAAAATAATAAATAGTCCGTGTATAAAAGAAACTTTATCACCACGTTGAATTATTATTTGAATCAATAGTGAAAACTTTAAATTTAACTATCGTTTAATAAAGTGATAAAACAATCGTTCTATCGACACGCGATCTTTTATGTAATTACCACTACGTTATTAGATTGTAAAACTATTAATGATTTAGCCAATAACTTAAAGTACTATGCTCGATCTCGACAATTCATTGAATCGTGGCCGTATAATTAATTTACCATTAACCGCATGTATCGCTGACGTTCCCAATGATTTTAATTCCTGTTATTAATAATCGATTTAAAGTTAGTAACTCTCGATGCAAGAAAATACGTGACTCGCTAATAATCATTTTGATACATACATATCTATATCTGACCAAAACAGTTTTCGATTATTAATAGCTATTAATATCTCATTGGAGTTTTTCAAATATTTAATATACTTAATTAATATACCGTTTCTGTCCTGGAGTAATAAATGATTTGTTGAAACATAAAATATTTGTATATAATATGGATATGTATATGTGAATATTAATTTACTAAATGAAAAAACATTTCCACCCTTGTGCTATTTACTGTTAATCATTAATAATCGTAAAGCAAAGCACAAATAATAATCGAATTATTATAAAAATACTGTTTATTTTCTATTTACAATGCAACATGTTGAGAAGAAAAAACAAGAAAAAGAAAAAATACAAAGAAAAATATGAAATCAATATATCATTGTAACTACATCAGCATTTGGTTTCCGACTTCCGGTAAAAAATATTTTCTCGTCGATTCTCGTGCATGACATAATTACCGTGATGATTACTGTAAGCAAAATTTGCGATTTAATTAGGTACTTCGTCGTGGAAAAAAAAAAAGAAAAAAAGACGTACAAACAAAAATAACTATTGCTTCTTTCATTCATGTTTTCGTTACGTGCTTTAAAAAGTAACGTGATCTATAGAAAAGCAAACGTACCTTCAATTAATCCATGTGTAAATAATATATAAGAACTACTGTAACCCACTTACATAAACAGATATATAAAAACGTAATTGCTGACGTCTTGATCGATGTGGAGTTATATTTTACAGATTTTCATACGACATGCATACATAAATATTCGATGCAATAGACTTTTCAAATTTTAACACTTACCGACGGATTTTCTTCTCAAAATAAAAATTTGAAAACAAAACTGACACGAAAGATTGTGCGGTTTGTCTAACCCGACGATACATTGTCCATGGCAAAGATTAGAATGACAAGAGAACGACGACTAGTGATTCAGGAAAGTGGAGTTGTAGTGGAGAAGCAACGTTCACGTTGTGCGTGACACAATCCCGGTAATTGGAACTAATTGCTAGACGTAATTATTCGGAATTAATCGAGATAAACCGCTTAATTATCACTCCTAAGCGTTTCTCTCAAACTCCCCCACTTGCTCTCTCTCTCTCTCTCTCTCTCTCTGTTTCTCTCCCTTTCTCTTTCTCTCTCTGTCTCTCTCTCTTTCTCTCTCTCTCTCTCTCTCTCATGTTGCTCTCGTCTTGCTCAACACAACTCGCTTGGCCATCGCTGCTTCTCAATTTATCTAGCTCATTCATTTTCCGTGACCCAGAAACTAAATGCGAGTGAGAGTCCATTTCCATAACACTGACGTCAAATCTGTACTTATCTGCATATCGTTAATTATGACTTCTTCATTTTCAATATCTGTTTATCGTTCAACGATCTAAACATACTTTACATGATTATCGTTTAATTAATGATACGCGATCTATGTATGAGTTAACAGTTAAAATATTATCTTAAACGATCCATATATGTATCCAAAATGAATAAAAAAGTAACAGATGAGCCAGTGAAGTTTTTTCAATGAAGTGAAGATCAAGCAAAACGAACAATGTCGATTCAATTAATTATCTAGCCAATTTTTTTTCCTTTCATCGTTATTAATGTGGTTGAACGAGAGAGAAAACAGAGAGAGAGAGAGAGAGAGAGAGAGAGAGCGAGCGAGAGAGAGAGAGAGAGAGAGAGAGAGAGGGAGCGAGAGAAAGACAGAAAGAGAGAGAGGAAAGAAGCAAGAAATTTCAACAGGAAATTTTTCTCGAGTAATCATAATTTTAATCGTACCATTTATTTCATTCCTTTTCTTGTTCACTTTTTCTAGTACGCGTTCGTTCGATCGAGCCAGTAACCGATAGAGTAATTAAAATTTACACGCTCGCAAGAAAGATAACAGTACGTTACGATAGCGGATGATTCAATGGTACCCAGCAAATTTATCGTTTTATCGTTCAAAACGACAGTCCTACCGAAACGAAGCAAAGTGACACTGACGCTTTCTGTCTTCCGATAAGATTTATACTCCATCAGAAAGAGGGACTCTGAAGTATCTATCTATCATTGGCCGTTCAAATTTTATTCATGAAAGATTACGTATTCGAACAGAGGTAGTATCACGTTATTTGTCTTTTAGAATTTTATTTTATCTAAATATATATATGTATATCTCATACAAGTGTGATCTATGATAGTTAGAATGGTACGTCCATAGAATATAAACGGCAAATCCTAAAACAAAATAACGAGTTCTCTTTATCTTAACGTTTCAATGTTCGCTAGTCGTTCTATAATCCTATTCGCCAAAAAGGGAACGTAAATACATACATATATATGAGCTTTTCATTAAGCCACGCTACAAACACAATCCAATCTTATTATTTCTCTTTGAAATCTCTATTAATTACTTTCCATTGTAGCGCATACCATTTTCTTTTGTTGTTTCAGAGTAACAGAAGCCAGCCAGCGATCGGACTAAAACAGACACCAAAAGCACGGGTAAGTAACCATTCTTTCTTTTTTATCCTCTAATTTACGAACAGTAGTACCATACTTTTTGTATTATCGTAGTCGTTGTTATCGTTGTAATTGTTATCACAGAAAAAAAAGGAACAACAAATTTAACCAGAAAATGTGAACCGAAACAACGCGAACCCTATTACTAAGTATAATAGTTCGCTCAAGCTCATTAGAACTTTCGATCGATCCTCGAACATGGACGCAGTATGAGTTCTTTGAAAGTCAGACGACTTTTCTTATTCGCATAGGCTGACGTTCGTAAACAACGACATAGAACCCTTTCCAACAACTCGACCCTCGCCAACATCATCACCCTTTAGCACGATTTTTGTCTTCTGCTCTGATAATATTGCCATTTGTATGCGACCACCGAAGCGTGTACTCGACGGAGTAGACCTATATTTTTATGGTTCTCGACTTTACGAGCATGCGATTGTGAAATTTTTCAAGCGCGTAATAGGGAGCACTCATTGCTGCTAGGGTCGCCATGGTAGGACTCTATTTTAAGCTATTTTATATATATATATATATCAAGTAAAAGCATAACCTGCAGACGAGGATCTTGATTCATTAATAGCCTACAAAACGCCAAAAGTTTCGCGATAAATAAAAAAAAAATTATGATTATTATTATCGTTCTTGTTATATTTCTAAAGTAACCGCGACCGGTAGTTTAATTGCGAGAGAATTTTTTTTCTCTCTTCGAGAAATAATGCCGACATTGCTTTTTCTCTTGTTTCAAGATTTACCAAGGCTTATACAATTTGCAATTCGAATAATTAGCGTGTAATAACCGTACATTTTCTTATTTCATTCGAATTAAAAAAAATAAAAAATAAAAAATAAAAAATAAAAAACAAAATAAAAAAATAAAAAAAAAAAAGAAACAAACATGAATAGAAAGATTTAAATCACCATTTTAATTTATTTTTATTTCTTTTTTCTTATCGTAATCAACTGTCAACATGAGTGGATCATAAATTTAAATCTTCGAATATCACGAACGTTACGCAAAATTTATCCGAGTGTATCAATGCCACTGGTATTATGGCAAACGTGCATGCTACGAACAAAGCTACTAAATGACATACTCGCGTGCTGCAATGTAACCCGTTGCCTGTAACGTGAAAGCTCAGACTCGAGTTTAATCCCCACTGGGCCTACTTTTTTTACGAGACAGACAGAGAATGGAGGAAACAAAAAGAGGCTATAGGAGTGTATCCCTTGCCGTGGGAAAAATTACAAAAAGTGAGAGAAACATGGAGAGAAAAAGAAAAAAAAAGAGAAAGAGAGAGGGAGGAAAAGAGGAAGAGAGAAAGACAAGGATGAATAAAAAAGCCAAATCCAGAGCACCAACCGTGCCAATCATTTTACCGATCTCACATAGATGCATAATTTCAAAAATCATCAAATATTCATGCATATATATATATATATATATATATATATATATATATAAATATATCATAAATATTCATATTGAAATACGTAGATGTCGAAACTAAAAATAGTTTAGAAACGGAGAAACTAGATGTTTTGACGGTAATCAAATTTCTAAGACATTTCGATGTAAGGTAACAACATAGGAATTTGTGTACGCGTAGTGAAATATTCACGGTTAGATACGTCATTCGTTTCGTCTATCCTCCGACGAATTCTCCGGTAGTTTCTCTCGAGGCAAATGAAATTCGAAGGATCGAAGGCCGGAAGTAGAACGAGAGCGGGCAATCGAGAGGGTAGCTACTTCGGAACGACCTAAAATCGTGCGAAGCAATTTCGTGAGATTACTTCTCGCTGTGACACGTCGGAAAAGCTATCCTCTTCGTAGAAAAGAGCTTTTTTAGAAGGACGATGGTACCCGTATCTTCTTTTCTCTCTCACTCTCTCTCTCTCTCTCTCTCTTTCTCTCTATCTATCTATCTATCTTTTTCTTGAACAGGACATGATTTTCTCTTTTTTTCTCATTTTCTTCTTTCAACGAAAAATCTCAACGCGTTTGATCTTTCAGATTGTTCTCTTTTTTTTTTATTTTTACGTATCAAAAAAAAAAAAAAAACGTAAGTCGTTTGTAAGAATTAATAAAAAAATTCGTAATGACGAAGAGAAAAAGAGGAAGGAATAAAAAGAAAATAGATGGCATAATGGAGACATTAAAGAATATAAAATGAAAATCTCGTTAGACATTATATTTGTAGATAAAATAAATTATCGATGGATAATATTAACCAGCGAGAAATACAGGGGCTTAATGATAATTTTGAATTATTGTAGAAAGCTACGCTAATGAAAATTGACCTATGTTATACGAAACGTTTCTTTACTAACGAAAATCGATTAAAAATATTATCTTAAAATATATCGCTGTGTTTACTAACTTAAATTACTTGTTCATCTTGTAATCTTTCGAAACAACGCATTTATGGTAAAACGGATACAGAGGGAAAGAAAGAGAGAAAGAGAGAGAGAAAGAGAGAGAGAGAGAAAGAGAGAGAGAGAGAGAGAGAGAGAGAAAGAGATGTTAAAGCTTAGAATTAAAATGTACACAGAGACCGCGTCGGAGTTCGAAAATTTCTATGGCTCGTGTATATATCGCGTTCACTAAAGTTTACAACACTGATTGCGCATCGTTGTACTACTGCATCGTCCAGGAATTTTAACACTAATGTGGCCTAGACGGCGCAGTCTAATTTAACTAGTTATACGGATAAGATCGTGCCCTTGAGGTTGAACCATTCGATTTCGTGCGAATTGAACGTGTTTATGTGAGAGTTTGCACACTAACGAGAGAGAGAGAGAGAGAGAGAGAGAGAGAGAAATATGTGTTGAAACGTTTAAATTCTCTCGGGATTTACTTCCTTCTACGTTAATTCGATTCGGAAGTTGATCGATCATTTCCATTCATTATTTTCCCTGTGAAATGACGAGAAAGTATTTGATACCGTTATTATTATTCACTATATACGTAAATCAAAACTCTGTTCACTCGACAAGTTCTGTTTTCCTATTCTCACCGTTCGTGTCATAATTCATCGAAGCAAAAAGGACGATCAATCCTACCGAAAGTTCGAAAAGCCGCGATTCAAAGTTAGCGTCCGCGGCCGATCTCGAGTTCCGCGCCATTAAACCATAGTGTCCAACGGTTCTTCGTTTTAGCTGCAGACACAGCTACGAATTGGCAAACTGATCGGATAGTAGAAAGTTCGCAAACAGGGCTTCCCTGTGATAGGAAGTTTTCCAATCAAAACGATACACACCGAGTTCAAGATTAATAATCTTCAAGGATCTCAAGGTGACAGCTCTTAATCGGATTATTTGTCCGCGATGAATATTCGCTTTATCTTACAGAGGCATTACGAAATTCGGACGAGTTATGATACCTAAACGGATATTCTCTACTATCCCGCAAAGCTCATCGAGAGAAACCTAGAGAAAGATAAAAAGTCGCCTAAGTTGTTCGGAAGCGTGAGAATAGCTCGAAAACTTTGCGAGAGAAACACAGGAAGTTGAACGTACTACGAACTTTCGACTTTATCTTTTCTGCTGTTATCTTTTCCTGTTACGAAAGAATAAAACTCGTCGGTAATATTTGCGAGAAAAGAATTGTTACTTTCGTTTTCCTCTTGATTGAATTAAATTTAATATTAATTATATTTGTAATTATTACTATATATTATTTGAATGTAATACAAACAAATCTTTACAATAAAGATTTATCTTCATTTCAACAATTTACAATATTTTACTGATGAAATTGACCAAAAGATATTTATTATTTTTGTTTTTCTTTTTTTTTTTTTATGTTTTTCCTTTATCGTTAAAAACTTTATGCGTTTGTGCACTGTTATATAAATTTATATTTCATTACAAGTATCTAATAAAAAATTACAAATATATCGTATTCATTTATAAACATTATATTAATGTATATCGCGAGGAATGACGTAAGTTAATAAAATGAGATGAATTAAATGTAACGCAGGAGTGACAATGGAATCTTCTCTCTCATTTCATCCTTATATTTGAAAATGTTAATGCATTACGGGAATAAGAAATGTTGTGTCTCATTTAATGTAATATTCGCGATTTACGGTCTATGCATAAGCGAACATAAAAACGATACATACATATATCTATATGTATTCGTCACGATTCGCTTTCTCCAAACAAATTTCTAACTAGATTTATCTTTAATCCATTTTACGTAAAAAAAACACATTTACATTTAACATCATCCAAAACCTGTTATTACGTTTAAGGTTTCCTAAACTAAAATTACCTTGTTTAAGAAAAAAAAAAAAAAATAGAGAAAAAAATGGGAGAAAAGAGAAAAAAAGGAAGAAAGAGAGAGAGAGAGAGAGAGAGAGAGAAAGAGAGTAAATTTTCAAATCTCTCAGATGCAAGGGCACGAGGTCCTTGTAACAAGCCTGCGCGAATTGCAACACAGAAACGTGTTTCTCTTCCAGTTCGTCGAAAATCGTGGTTCACCGTCATAAAGTGGAGTCTCTATGGTTTCATTGTTCCGTTCTTTTCGCGTTGGAATCAAAACTCACTCTCTCTCTCTCTCTCTTCACCTGCATGCTATTACCTTCTTCACTCGATCGCCGTATTAGAACGCTCCAAATCCTTCGACCGAGTACTCCAACGAGATTATGATTCCATCCGGAGTAAATATAGTCTACGAATGGGTATTTTAAAAATCTCGTTACGTACTCTTTCTCTCTCTCTCTCTCTCTCTCTCTCTCTCTTTCTTTCCCCCTCTTTATGAATGCTATCTCAATCTCTCACAGAAAAAAAAAAAAGGAAAGAAAGTGGCTTTATTAACGATAAAGCATTCCATGCAGAAAGATGTTGTAATTGTAACGAGTAACGGAGTTCAGCGTGAAAGCGCTACTCCTTCAAAAAGTGGGTAAAGAGCTTTCTTCATACTTGAAGTTTTTAGTACTATCGAGGCAATAGAAAATGATAGTTACGAAAGAATACAAAAAAAAAAAAAGAAAGAAAAAGAAAAAGAAAAATAAGATAACTTAACTCTAGCTAAAGATAAATGAGTAAGGATAAGAAAAAGATTTTTACTTAATTAACTCTTGAGGTTTTCCGTTCAATCGAAGTCGCGACAATGTACATAATATAGGTAAACGTCAAATAAAGATTATCAACTTTTTCGTCGAATAAATTCGTTCATTGTTTTCGTACCAAAAGATACCACTATAGGATAGATAAATGGGCAAGTGCGCACGATATTTCGGGAGAAAGCAACGCCGCCGTACACTGTACTTGTGAATGTCTCTGTATTTCTTCGTGACGTAATGAATTGGCCTGCCGCTAATTACAATTACAAATAACCAAGCAACCCCTCGGTACTGTTTACTACAGCGATACTATAACATCGTCGTCGTTGCCATCGTCGTTCTCGGCTTTGATTCTCTCTCTCTCTCTCTCTCTCTCTCTCTCTCTCTCTCTCTCTCTTTCTCTCTCTCCCTCTCTCTCTTTCTTAAGCGACCTTTCACCCTCCTTTTCTCTCTTATTCTCCTTCCCTCTCTCGATCTTCTCTCCAACGCACGCATTCACCTCCTATCGTACTCATAGATATGCAAATAGTTAGAAACATGGAACCACCCTCTAGCCCCTTATCCTCTCTGTAGTATCTAGCAGAGAGCGAGAAGTAGATGAGTACCCATTTGATGCTTAAAATTATGTATCCACTGACTAGTTCCTACTCGTACATATAAATATATGTAATACATATATATATATATATATATATATATATATATATATATATATAAAATTACGAGTATCCGTGCGTGCTCAGTGGCGCGGTAAGTAGTACGTAACTTTCGGCTTATTTGATTACAAACTTTCAAATATTTCTTGAACGTTGGATCTATAAGTGTATGCATGCACATCCGAATATTTATGGATTTCGTATAGGTAAATATGTATCTACGTACGCTTTCAGCGTTTTCTCTTGGCACATCTCCGCATTCTCCATAAACTATTCCGGATTTAAAATCATGAGGACATGCTTTCAAGAAGTAGAAGTTTACTCGAGAATACTGTCAAACGATCGATAATATAAACAGTTTTATTTTTATGTACGCAATATTTTATATTTTATAGTACCGTCTATTTACAACGTACTTTTTAGTTCTTCTTCTTTTTCATTTTTTTTTTCTTTTTTTTTTCAATTACTTTATCCTTTATACAAAGGACAAAGTTCATATCCATGGAAAAAATTTATTAACCCGCATGTTTCGATTCGATAATAAAATATTATATAAAACAATATGATAGGAGAGGATATTTTTTTGATATAATAATTGAATTGCTTTTTATCGAGTTCTCACGAAATAAAAAGATATACAACAGTTCCTTTTGCGTGGTTATAATACCCTGCGGTCGACTTACACCAGGAATGTTGGAATGAGAAAGGTGGAAAGAAAGTTGATGCGTGTATGTAAAGCATGTATGTGAAGTAGGAGAGTGTAAAGGTCACGATAAGAGTGCGTTACGCTGAATCCCCCAGAGCTATTGAGCGAAATGTAACGTATTCTTTGCCCCTTTGGATTTTCGATAATGCATACATTTGTTACCTACCACCAATATAGTTATCCTACAAGAATCCTAACATTCCAAGAATGTCGAGATATCGAAACGAATATGTTTTAAAAAAAGGATCGCTTTACTCTGAACATATTTTATGTCACGTAATAATATCGTTTTTCTGATAGTCACGCGCTATACAAACGTGCTCGTGCATAACGGTCGTTATGTCGAAGTTAAATTATTTTGCTAAATAGATTTCATGGAAATAATAACAAATGCGTATATATTTACATATGTATTTACATATATATAAATGACACTTATATAAAAATTATCTAAAGTTTTCATTTTGCAGTATGTATTATCTCGCGGAATCATAATTAATTAAATCGGGTAACGTGATGAAACATCAAAACATATAACTTTTTGTGCAACAAACGCGGCTTAAAGATACGTATAAATATACACGTTTTTTTCTTTTCTGACAGTAGCCGCCAATTAATTTCAGAATAAAAATAAATCTAAATGAATAGCATTGTTTAATGTTCAGGTATTTATGATTATTATATTGTTTTCGATTATTATATTGTATTAAAAAAGAGAACAAAATAGAAATAAAACTTCCCTTTTAATTACAATCGTGAGGAATTTCTACTTACGATTGTAATATTTTTATTTCTCTTAGCGTATCATCGAGTTATTTCGAGAAAAATAAATTATTTGTCTTATCGTACGATTTTATCTTATGTAAATAATTTAATTTCTAATTTAAAATACTAACACATCATTCGTCGTTATTTCTTTTCGACGTCGTTTTTTTAATTAAATGTCATGTTTATCCAAAAGGAACTCTTAATTAACGTGCAGTTAATCTGTCTCTCTTAAAAAAGTTTTGTAAGCGTAACCGTGACATGCTTCGATCCATAATTTCGCGGTGCTCATAATTCATTCGATGTTAAAAGCACCGAACACCTTTCATGAAGACATACTACACACACGTATATTTATGTATATATATATATATTTTTTTTTTTCATGTTGGGCTAAAAGGCATTTATATTTCACACGTACCGTAGTATTTTCGTGCGGTCGACACACGGAAGAAGAAAGAAAAACAGGAAGAAAAGGGATGAAAAGAGAAGCAATGAAACGTAGAGAATAGCAACTGAATCTCGTAGATTCTAACTTATGTCGTCTTCTCTAGCTGTGCGTTTTCACGCAACGTTCGCGGCTGACAGCAAGTGCAATAAATCACCGTGGGAAATTTGTATCCTTCCACGCGCTATTAAACCCAAGAACGTTTAAGGGGAAAAGATGAATGTTTAAGATGTGCGACCGATCTTTGTAATTAGAATGAAAAGCTTTAACATCACTAGACTAAGATTATTGTTAACGTTGCTGTTAACACCGTATCAAATTATAAAATTCAAATTATAAAAAAAGGGAAAAAAATAAAAAAAAAAAAAGAAGAAGAAGAAAATAAATAAAGTTATTAAACAACTGATAAAACAATCTCATCGTCACTTACATAATTCTAGGAACTTATCAAAATTAATATAAACGCTGAAGGCACATGCTTCGTTTGAGCTTGGAAAGATTAATTTGATCATACACGATTATAGGGAAATATTACATCGCTTGTACTTTGATGATTAAATAAGTTAATGGAAATCCACCATCGCATGCTCAGTGCTAATCGATAGATATTTCATATAATAACTATATAAATTATTCATATATTATCTATTTTAGATCGAAATAATAACTAATTAATTTGCATGAGTTGAGAAATTATAATATATAAACAATTATGAAAACGTTTGATGTATCATGTACATACATACCTTCGATATATTTCGGTATATTTTTATAACTCAATCGTTTTGTTTCTTACGCAAATCAATAAAGTAATATTTATATCTACTACAACTACTATTAATCGAACAAGTTTATACGATTGATCGATTTTTTGGCATCGTGCGGAACATTAGTATCATATTACTCGCACAACGTTTTGGGAAACTGCATCGACGCGGAGAGACACGAGAAACGGCTCGGAAATGCGATTCATTCATCCGGAGCTGAGTGTTACTTTGCTGAAAGTTCGATACGAACTTCTCGTGCTCCTCTACTTTTTCATCCTTTTTCTCTTCCCTCTTTAGTTCCCTCACTCTGCCTCTTCCTCTCTTTCATCCTTGCTCTTCTTCTTCCTCCTCCTCCTCCTCCTCCTCCTCCTCCTCCTCCTCCTCCTCTTCCTCCTCCACTTCCTCTTCTTCTTCTTCTTCTTGTTCTTCTTCTTTTTCTTTTTATTTCCACTCTCTTCCCACTCCAGCAAGCAGGAAAACACAACCGAAACTCGGTCTCTCTCTCTCTCTCTCTCTCTCTCTCTCTCTCTCTCTCTCTCTCTCTCGGCAACGGCAGGAAGCTTTTCCGTCTTGGAGAAATAGCATTTTACGTCGATTCCCTTTCGTTCAGTGGCGTAGCAACTTGAGAAACCGTTTCGAAAGAATATGTACTACTTCCACCAGCTATGAACTTCTACCAAACGTCTTTAAATGTAAAACTAGGGTAGATAGATATCCCCTTTCTATTCAAGCGGATATTCTCTCCTTAACATTTTCAAATCAATCGTTATTAATTCATTCGTTTAACAATGGAAGTCTAATGTAAAACTTCTATTTTAGCTTCACGAATATTGTACTTTCGAGAATGAAGAAGGGAAAGAGGAGGGAGGATTGAGGAGGCGGGGGAGAAAAAGAATGGGACACATTTGTTCATGATGCAGATATACCCTGTATATCATTGAAACGTTTGAAACAAAGTCAACTCGTTATATTAACTATGTCACGTTAATAAACATAAATTCACACTTCGTATACCATACTTACATTTAGAAAATATTAAATATATCATCTTTTTTTCTCTCGTTTCTCCTATTTTCTCTCTTATCTATCTATCAAATTATTTAATTTAATTACATATAGATCCGATATTGTAATTTAGTATATTAATGAGTATTATTTGAGTATTAATCATACGTTCGAGCATGTCGATGTTAATAAAAATTTTACCTCTTTTAAAATGTTAAATACATAGTTTCATTATCGGTAATCTTTCGTGACACACGCGACTAGTGTCTATAGCACCGAGAAATTTACGGATTGCGATTTCACAATCGACCATTTCAAGTGCATACACTGTTAGCCCCATACATTCCTACCTCCCAATATACGCTGCACTTCATAAATCAAGTACTCTATTCTCCGATGCATGCGACAGTTTTCACACATAGCGTTGGATATCCGTTCGATGAAAGATAAGATAGTACGATCTCTGATCTCTCTCTCTCTCTCTTTTTTCTCTCTCTTTCTTTCTCTCTTTCTCTCTCTATCATTTTTATTATCTTCGGTCTCTCACTTACCAGAAGAATTCAAGGGTGGAAGCAAAATCGAAAAGTCAAATTAATTTAACCGTATAGCTAACTAATTAAATTAATAGAATTTTCGCAGTTATCTTCCCAATAACGCTACTGAATGTAGACTAAGCCTTTGAACGAAACGAAAAGTAAAAAAAAAAAAAAAAGAAAAAAAGAAAAAAATGTTACGAGTCGATAAGTACTTTGACATTCACACGAAAATCATACCATAGTCTCTTGTGTATTTACACAGATCTATATATATTCATTTGTAATACGTTATTGAATGTTACGTCTTTTTTTTTTTTTGTTTTGTTCTGTTTTATTTTATCTTTTATATAAATGTTTTATACTTTCATTTTATTTTTATTTTACTCGAAGATATGCCGATGGTACAATCTCGATCATCATTTCTGTTACGATATATTTATTTTTAATCTTACTTTTTCAATAACAATGAGAAATGTTAACTCGTCGCAAACTTCACCTCTGATAAAAGAATAAATAAAACGTACGTTTGAAAAAGTTTTATACGTTCAGATTCATTCATTTATTCAATGGTTATTTTAGTTTCAATCAAAATAAATTTTATATATCCACGTTCACTGACCGAAAACTTGTACAATTAATTAACAGTTTCAACGAACCTTTCAGAAATTTTCAGAGAATCAATATTTGCGATTACGTACGATATAAAAATCTTCCGATATTTTCCTGTATATATCACTATATTTGTAATTTGTATTCCTACTCGATCGATACATTCTCGAAGAAGATATGCATGTCATTTTACGATCTAACTTGTAACATCGTTCCGCATTCGTATTCACATATATCGTATACGTGAACGACGAACTACCTGACCTACTTCTACACGCATCTTTACGCTTCATATTTTACCTCGATGTATTCTACTCGCAGATATTTTTCTTTTTCTTTTTCTTTTTTCTTTTCTGTTTTTTTTTCTTTTTTTATCTTTTCATTCCTTCCCTTTTCTTTTTATTTCTTTGCCTTTCTTTTCTTTTCTTTCTTCTTTTATAGTTGTAATCTCTCGGTGCGAAAACGCATCCGCAAAGGAGGTTAATACGAACGAGATCTAATTTCACGAAGTTTCAACGAGACTCGACATTTTACGAATAGCGCACCTCTTATCTCGAACGAGAAAACGTTGTTTTATCGTTGAGAAACGGAGAAAGCTTTTATCTACTAGTACCGATCGAATTCACAAATAAAAAACATTAACATGTTCCCATTACATATTGCTGTAATCGTAGTGTGTCATCGAGCATACTCGACGCATGGATTAATGAATATTTTATAGAAGATTAAAAAAAGATGTAACAGTTACTACTCGTACGATCGTTATTAATCGAGAAAGTTTACTTTTATCCTATGTCATTTGTATTTAATCGTTCGTGATAAATAATTGTAAAATTTTACGTTCGATGTATACAAATAAATTGATATAAAATAATTAACAAAAATAATCACAAGATACAAGTATAATTTCGAGTATTATACATATTATAGTCTCTAATTAACAGAAATAAATAAAAAAAAAGTATTTATTTTGTATTAATAAGATCTATAAAAATAAAAGAACAATTCTTAACTAAAGATTAATATTACGTAAGGTATTCTTTTTGTTACACTATAATCATCTTGGTACGTTGAGAATAATTTTTTCTTTTTTTTTTTTTTTTTTTTTTTAAGAAAATTAACGTTGATACGCTACCATTCGTTTTCTCTTTGAAATTCATTTTTCAAATTTATTACAGTTTCTCTTATTTTCCTGATCCAATACATTCTCTATGTTTTCAATGGAATTCAAATCGGGCGGTGATCATGGAGATTGCAATATGTTTTTCTACAGTAATGTAAAAAAAATTCTTTGTAAACGTTAAATTTGCTTTCATCAAGGAAAATAACATCAGCCCGTCACTCAGATTCTTTCGATCAATATTTATTTGCATATTCAAGTCCTTCTCGCCTATTTGTCGCATTAATGTATAACCTCTTCGTATATTTTACGGGTGAACTGTTATTTCACGTTCTTCATTTAACAATGTTGCTAACTTTAGAACACTTATTCATAGAATGTTTTCTTTTGTTCCTTTTATTTTTTTTATTTTTTTTATTTTTTTTTAAGTATCTCTGATAATGCCACATTTATCACAAGCACTCGGAATAAATAAAAACGTCCGGTTTTTTTTTAGAATAAAGTCAATCTTATCTTGATTTCTATATTGTTTCACAATGTCTGACACGTTACTTTTATTCCTTTTCAATGAATTAAGAATTTCACGAAACGATTTTTCTTTTTTTATCACTAATCAAAAATATCATTAATTGCTACATACCGAAGAATTACGCGTTCTTATTTTTGCGACTTATTTCGTCGGAAGTTCAAACGATACTGATGAATGATAACGATTCTAAACGATTATAAACGCTATTACACAAGAGCGTTATGTTTACAAACATCGTCTGTTTTTGAGAATCGGAATTTCATTGTAATATACCGATCGTCCATATATTGTTTTTTTTTTTATCACAATATTAGCTAGTTAGGTATTTATTATTTAAACAATCATATACACAAAAGAAGTAATTTTTGTATTTTCGTTAATTAAAAATCATAATGTGACATGGCATAAGATACTTTTTTTGTTTTTCACCATAGGTATATATTTTTTTTTATATATACAGATGATAATACTCAAAATTATAAAAATGTTCGAGCCTAAATAATGATCGTAATACAAAGATGAAGAAGAATTTCGTTAATGTTAATACATGATAACATCGAAATTGAGAAATAACGATGAGGAAGGATATAACAACTATGAGGAAGGAAATATCTTGACAAATTTCAAGGATCTTGTATAGAAAAAGCGTGTCGCTTGATCGCTTCGACGGAATTCGATATAACTGGTTGAAACGATTTCTTTACAGTTCGATTTCCCTGTCAGACTTTATTCGTACTATAGGTAGCACACTTTGCCAGGAGACCGTTCTACGTAAATCTGGATTTTTCTCTATAGGAAGAGAACTCGAAGAACTCGGTTTGTTTCAACGAGGATCGAGTCTAAGCCGGCTACGTTACCGAGACTGACTACTTCGACGTTTTTCCAAGGGTGAACCTATCGCACTGAATAGTTTCCAATTGGCGCCGACTTTCTATCGATTTACGTAAGTTTCTCTTAGTACATGTACATTACACATCTACGTTAAATATATGTGTATGTACATATAGATAGACAGACAGATAGACCTTGGAAAACGTAAAACTGAACGTAACTGACTGATAGTAGTCGAAGTAATTTATCAGAAGCATAGATAGATAGATAGATAGATAGATAGATAGATAGATAGATAGATATCTACTACGTGAAGTAATGAAAACTTGACTCGTTGAGAAAATCTATTTCGATTCGGCGAACGATATGTGGAAGGGGTAAACGGACAGGAAGGAGAAAAACGATAAAAAGGAAAGAACCGAAAAGTCGTAACAATGTCGACTTTAAAGTTTAGGAATGAAAGAAAGTATGTATACATATATACATTTCTAATATCTATAAGCCGAACATTTTTTTTTTATCATGAACATATTCGAGTTTATGTATATGATTACGATTTAACCATTCGATCGAATTTATCTTTACATATGTAATATTCGTACATATGTACTCAACCATAGACCAATCCAAAGGGTATTACGAAGGGTGTCGGTGAAGGACAGAGAAGGAGAGACTGTTGTTCATGCTTTGTTCTCCTGCCGAGGGATAAACAGACGCGTGGCATCGGCCGATAGCATCGTCACGTCGAATCGACATTTCGCGATCCAATGCTGAGAGAAAGAGAAAGAGAGAGAGAGATGCAGAGAGAGAGAGAGAGAGAGAGAGAGAGACCTGTCTCTGTACCAGAGCCAACTTCCATTTCACTGTGCCAGGACTCGTTACGTCCTCTGAGCTTTCTCTCTACCTCTCTAGTTCTCCCTCTCTCCTTTTCCCTCTCACCCTTTTCCTCTCTATGTCGCAGCAAAGAGAACCGAGCTGGAAAAAGATTTCAATTTTCTCGTCGCCTTTCATATTCCCATTCGCCAACTTTTCCGTCTCGTCCTGGAAAACGTACGAGTCTTCTTAAACGGAGCGGAAAGAGTAAAAGAAAAAATACAGGAGAAGAAAGATGAGTTGCCGTTGGGAGTGGGGGGAGGTTGGGGGTCGGCGGGCGGTGGTGATGGTTGAGGGGTGGAAGGGAGGGAGGGAGGGAGGAGGAAATAAGGAGAAATAAGAAAACGATGAATTTTCGAATATCAATGATAATTACGGTCTAGGTGAAATTTAGTCTTAGATAAAACGGAAATGTTCGTGAACGAACGAAATATAAAAAGGAGAAGAAATGGGTCTCGATAAAGATAAAGGAAAAGGAGTGAAAAAGAGAATCGAAAAATATCAGAGATATTATTTGATCAGATACTAATATATCAAACGGGAGAATAAAGAAAGGAAAATACCGTGCAATAATAGATTCCTTTAGTAGACGTCGTAAAATCTAGCTCTTGTTCCGTACCTAAGAACGATCAGGTCTCATGAAGGTATCCCGAAGGATTAAATATTTTTCTCTCGCCTGAGGATACATCGACGAATCGCGCCTTTTGTCCCAGCTATCTTGTTGCTCGTCGACGAGCGTAACGTTTTCTCATCCAAGTGTCGCCGCATACCGTATCTTTTGTTTTGTTCGTACACCTTACAGTCGAACGTCTTCTTGTTCTTTCTTCCTCGCGATATCTTCTGCTTCAACCCTTTCTCTCTCTCTCTCTCTCTCTCTCTCTCTCTCTCTCTCTTTCTTTCTCTCGCTTTCTCTTACTCTTTATCTCTCTCTCTCTCTCTCTCTCTCTGTCTCGTTTCTTTTTGCACCAGACAGATAGACACATGTACAAACACAGAGGTAAAGTGTGTACACCTCCAAGCGATCCCTTTCTTTCTTCTTTTTCTTTCTTTGTTTTCTCTTTTCCTTCGTTCCTTTTCTTTTTCTTTTTCTTTTTCTTCTTCTTCTTCTTCTTTTTTTCTTTTACTTTCCTCCTATACAATGAAAAAAGAAGTAAGTCAGAAACGAGGTGGCAACGGTAAGAAAGCCCGTCACGACGTCGCTCGAACGATGCTCTCTTCCGGATAGGTCGTCTCCGTTTCTGGAGTAGACGTTCACAGCTTCCGTTTGACCGACGATCGCATCGAAAGCAGTACCCCTTCTTCTCTCTATCACCTTGTCCACACCCACGAATATCCCTGACTCTTTTTACAGAAAAGCAACGGGACCCATCGCAAGCTCTCTCTCTTTCTCTCTCTCTCTCTCTCTCTCTCTCTCTCTCTCTCTTTCTTTTCCCTTAGACTTCGTCTTCTTTTTCTTTTTCTTCTTCTTCTTCTTCTTCGTCCATGACAAAACATTCTGTGAACTATCACGCGATTCGGTCACTGGCATATGCGTATTTACATAACGACGATGTCGATGTCCTTTCTAAGGGCATACATTCTTTTCTTTTTTTATCTTCCTCTTTGCTTCGTTCTTTCTTCCTCCTTTTTTCCTCTTCTTCTTTTTTTTTTTCTTTTTTTTTCTTCGAACGAGACGACACGACGTTGCTCTCGTTTTAAATACGATTTCTCAACTTTTCAACGAAACGAGAAAAATCGATTCACCGTGCATCTTTGCTATAAGTAAGTATAGTAAGTACTACGTACCTTGTATATACTTTACTTGCTGAAAAGACACACCAAGTCTTTCTTCCATGAAAACTTTTCGTTCATTAAAATTTCAAATGTATTCGGGAAGTCGAAACCTTCTCTTTCGACGGTAATGAAGTAAGGAGAAAGAAGAGAGGTCCGTGTTTAATCAATATCTTCCATTCTCGAGGTGAATACGCCAAGGAGAAACGCGTTTGTCGGAGGAAACGAAATACACGACCACCTTCTTAATAATTCTCTTTCGACGTGATCGATAATTCGGATCTTCCGTAAATCTTTTTACCTTTTTCGTCGTCGAATTTATTAATTCGATGCTAATACTCTCAGACTTTTCAACGTACTTATTTCTTCGACGGTAATACGAATAAAGTGCGATTAAAGAAAAAAAAAAAAAAAAAAAAAAAAAGAGAGAGAAGGAAAAGGATAATAGAGAAGAGATTTCGAAATTCAATTCCGTTCGAGAAAAAAAATTTCCACTCGAGATGTTTCCAAAAAAAAACAAAAATCCTCGGAAACGATACTATTCGATAATGATGATACATTTGGTATCACAAAAGGGTTGGATTTTCATGGAAAGCGATCTAAATGTACACTTTGCAAAAATAGTACGGAATGGAAAGATTGTTGGTTACGTATAATCGGATAAATTGCAATTGATAGATTCGATTATCGGAAGAATGAATTTAGTTGTTATGAAAACAAGTAATTGTGAGATTGGAAGAATGACATATATATACGAAACGCGTAACGTGTAATTTACTACCGTATAATTGTTATATTGTACATAAAATTGTATCTTCTATTACTCTTCCTCCATTATTATCTATTATTATTTTTTGACTTCATTATATTTAAATATGTATGTCTTTTTCGTTGATATCTATGGAACGAGAAAACAAAATTGGAATCATTCTCACGTTCATTTGTGCTAATCATTTAATTTTAATAATATTTTATCATATTTTATTCGGATATAATTATTCATGGAACAGTCATCACTTTATTATTTCATTGCATTGATATGATTTTACTGCCATGTTATTTAAATTTTACTTATTAACATAATATATTTCGTATAAAAATTTCTTTCGTCGTTTTTGAAAAATATATCGCAAAATATGATTCTTTCCTCATAAAAAGTTTAATACAGTTAATCGAATTTAGTTCCTTTCTAAATGATTAAAATTAATTTACTTTCATAATTACAAAAACTACATAGATAGATAGATACCTATATACGTACACGCATATCGATACTTAAAACTATGAAACATTATAGGATGTAAATGAACATGTTATCTCACTATTTATGAACTATTGGTGCGAAACAGTATATATGTATAAATAAATCGTCGTTTTATTTTAAGTTCGAAAGTTTCCTTTCGATAAACCACGAACGTTAACGATACTCTCCCTTTGAACTTTTACCTAACAAAAGACAACGACGAGAGATAAATCAAACGGATAGATGTCAAAGGTTAGGAATATTTTATTCGATGAGAATGTGCGGAAGAAGGACGAAACTTTTTACGTGATATCACAGAAAATATATAAGCAGACAGAAAAGGTGCGAGGGATGTTGAAGAAAAAGAAAAAGAAGAAGACGAAGACGAAGAAGAAGAAGAAGGATAAGAAAAAAAAGAATAAAGAGGGATGATAAAATCGATATCTCGATCTCAGTTAAGCCGTTTATAGGTGATGCCGTAGATTTAAAGAAGAAGGTCGCAATTCTTCCCTCTCTTTTCTTTATTTCACCGACGAAGCTAGTGATTAAACGAAGAAGCGAGCTGCAATGTTAGGATAGGTGTACCAGCGAAAGAGCCAGAGAAAGATGAAGGATGATGGGTGGGATGGGCAAGAAAGAAGAGAAGTAGATGAGAATAGGAGGGAAGAGAGAATATGAGGGCGGAACAAGAGAGGTAGACACAAAAGAGAGCTGGTAGCGTATCCTCCTCGAGTCGCGGCTTCCTCCGCCTCTCTCTCTTTCTCTCTCTCTCTCGTTTGCTTACCCGTTCTTTCACTCTCTCGCTATCCATATCTCTTTCCCTGTCCTTTGTTCACGGCACACCGTCGGCCAAACGGAAATAAAGAAAAGTCAAAATGAATATCGTAAGGAAGCGAGTCGTCCGAGAACGAACAATAAACGAAAAATACAAGGCACCAGTTCTCATCTCGTGACTTGACGAACGCGTTCCGACGATAGTTCACATGAATCTAAAAATTCGTCGAATAGATTGGAAAAATATATGCATTTGAACATACGAAAGATATATACACTTACGTACTTATACGTGTACCATTGAATATCGAGAAAATAGATACACTAATTATATACTTACATATATCGATAACATTTCTGGATTTAAATAAATAAGGACGTTCCTTTTCAAAACAATTTTTCAATCTTTTCATTTCAGACTTTTGGTTGAGAAGATACTGTCTTTAAAATATAAATATATACCGTTATGAATTTTTCAAAAAATCGTATAGGTCAATGTAGATCGTACAGATATCACGTGAGCTTCTTTTATTTATACAGAAATATATTCTTTCGTAGCTTAGAATCAAAAAGACATTTAACGACGATTGTTATAGAGAGCTCTCGGACTTCTTTTATCATTTAATAGTTCGTTTAGAAGGAATTTTCAATATACGTTATTTGTTACAAACGATTTCTTACAAAAATGGACCACGTATGAATGGTAAAAACTCATCGACTTTACTCATACGCATCGAGTGCATCTTTTCAGCGTGATTGAAAAAAGGAAAGAGGAAAGAAAAAAAAAAAGAAAAAGAAGAAAAATTCGGTCTCTTTCATATCCATATTTCTATCATTCTGGTTTATTATTTCTCTTTTTAGGCGGCACTTTTTAGTTATCTCACAGAAATTGGAATCGACAGATAGCAGAAATCCAATTTACGATCCGGCCAACCGGAATCGGACGATATGAAATTTTGGATAACTCTTGCGTATAATTTCGCCTGGGATGAGTTTATTCGTTTCCAAAAGATAAATTTTTTCAATCAAATGCTAGTGACAAAAGAAAAAGAGAAGGAGAGAGAGAAGGAGAGAGAGAGAGAGAGAGAGAGAGAGAGAGAGAGAGAGATCGTAAAAAAGTATTGCGTTCGACGAAGCGAAACTCATAAACGATCTATCAAAATTAATCATTCAATATCTCGTAGTTAAGAATGAACGTAAAATAAAACGAAAATTTTACTTATGAAATCGCATGCGAATGAGTTGATTGGTAGGATACGTTCTTTCAAAAGATTTCTACGAACGATATTATTGTTGCAACCCTTTAAATAGATTTTCTCTTTGTCTCAGTCACTCTCTTTCTCGCTCTCTTTGTTACTCTCAGAAGTATTAGGTGTCATTAGAAAAAAATATTTATCGAACATACCACCAATGGTAACTGCATACGACGATGTTCTCCTTGTTTCAACAATTCCCAAGTCTCGTCTTGTCGCAACAATTCTCGGCAGCTAGCATCGATGTGCAGGCAGGCAAATAGACAAGTTGGTGGAGTCACCATCGCTACGGTTTTCAGGCGTGTTCTCCTGAGCGAACAGAAAGGAAGAGACTGACAGAGATGTAAAGAGAAAGAAAAAGAAAGAGAGAGAGAGAGAGAGAGAGAAAAGAGAGGAAAATAAAGGTAGACAACGGACGAGCATGCATTCGTAAGCGGCTGAGTTATTTCGACTAGCTACCATCCTCTATCCCCACCCTAATCCCTACTATTACTACTACTATTTTCTAGCATCACCGTCGTTTTCAAAGTTCAGGTTTTGTTGGCGTTCTCGAGATTTTCGACGTAAACGCCCAAGCGCAACTGTATCGTTTCGCACAGCATTGTTTATTAATTCCTGGAATTTTCACCTCCAGAACTGCGATTTATCTGCTTGAGGAATAATTCATTTTAAACGCGTCCTTGTCCTTTTCCTCGTCTTTGTCTTTATCATCGTTGTCGTTGGCATTATTGTCGTCGTCGTCGTCGTTGTCGTCGTCGTGACGAAGCGTCTGAACTAATTTTCTCTCTCCTTCTTTTTCTCTCTCTTTTCCTCCATAGGAAAATTATTTCAACGATGTAATTTCACGAATGGCCGATATCATTTTTTCTTATTATTTTTCAGGCAAATATGTACGTTGGTATATATTAATTTCGCATATATGTTTATTTTATTATTTAATATCTATTCTTTACTTTTAATTGTTGTTATTATTAATGTTTAAATTACATATTTACTGATTTATTACGCGATGTTCCATCAATAGATATCGTGTAAATAGGTATGCAATTTCTCGTTTGGTTTATTTGCACATTGACCACGAGATAATAATTTCGAATAACCAAGAATATACCGTATGTTATTAATATAAAGGGTAAATGATTTTAAACATTCTGTTGAAATACCGTTGGAAAATGATAAATAATATGATAAAATGTTTGTATAATGTTTATTATTACAAAAACGAGAGAGAATATCCTTCGACTTTTATTTGTTATCATCTATGTCATACCTTCCATTAACAATTCCAATGATATTTCGATATCATCTTAAATAGATTATTCAGAATATATATGTATATATATATATATATATATATATATATATATATATATATATATATAGAGAGAGAGAGAATAATAGATGGGTATTATAGATCGACACTTGCTCTAACATTCTGCAACGAGTTCTCTCGGGACCGAATAGATATTCCTATCCATGATGCGTTACCACATTTGAATATTTATTTGAAATCATGGTCGATCCTTCACGAAAGATTCAATCCGTTTATTTAATCTTAAAGATAATGACCGATAACGATTACGTATGGTTTAAGGATTCGATCTCAAAATGAAAAGTACAATGAAAAAAAAAGCTACTTTGACAATCCAAAGACCAATCGAGAAAATGTCAGTCCTCTAATCGGCTAGTCGGTGTGCACGATCGTAATCTCGAAAAGCTAGTTGCATCTTGAAACAGCCTCGAGCTGTTTGTACATATGTGTGTATACGTAATGTATATAGCAAGAAGAACGACATGAAGCCGAGAATCACGCCACTACCAACGGCAGTAACACGGCATTTCCTCGGTCCCATATAAACGTATCTTGTTCCTTGGGGCGTCTAGTCAACGAGATAAATCTCGTCGGTAAACTTGAAACAGTTCCACTAGCACGTTATTAACGAATTTTCGGAGAAGAAATTGGGACCCCATTAGAAATGATACCCTGGACGATAAAACACATTGATATATTTCATTTTACGCATCTTATCTACGTTTTTGTTCCTACGTGCGTTAGTAGGATACGCACTCTATTAATACATTCTCGGATTCCCCCTGAAAAAAAAAAAGAAAAAATAGAAAGGAAGAAAGGAAGAGAAAAAAACACATTGCAAAAAAAAAAACAAAAGAAAAAAAAGAAAAAAGAAAAATAAAATCTATCTTTGCGAAATACTCTCGCCTTTCGTGAGCTAGAGATTATTTACCCAGCCTCGAGAGTGGAGCGGTCGAAATTTGGAGAAGCGGAGACAGAGTCGAGGAAAGCAAGGCCGAGCTAGGTACCTTGTTCGGCTTGTTTACACATTGGCGGTAAGTCAAGAGGCACTTTCGGCTGCTAGGGCGCCGAGTAATCGACTTTTCTGACCCAAAAAGTCAAAAGGGGTTGCATTTACTATCACCCTGTCACCCTCTCTTCATTTTCCTTCTCTCTATCTTTATCAGCCAATTCTTCAACTCTTTTTACTCCTTTTGCTCTTCTCCTTCCATACTGAATTTCATCGTTTTGTTTGCCAATTCTCTCTCTCTCTCTCTCTCTCTCTATCTCTCTCTATCTCTTTCTACTATTCTTACTCTTTTCCATTGGCGTTTCTAGCAAAGTCTCTGGCTCATCGGTACTGCTTGGTTAGATTCGATGAGACTCGAATCTACCATGGTATACTTTAAATCGGGCACTGACCGAAAATTTCAATATTCCGGCTCTTTTACCGAGAAAAAGATAGATACATAAATAGATAGCAAAGGTAAAAAGAAATATATATATATATATATATAGATTATGTATATAGGTACATTTTTTACATTGTATACGTATATTGTATATATATGCACATTTTATATATATATTATTATATATATATGTATATATATTTATATATATATGTATATATATTGCATATGCGATGATTCGTAGACACCGTAAAAGAGAAAAAGGAAATAGAGGAAGGAAAAGATACTGTGGAAAGCTGGATGGAAAGCGCTTTTCGTAACGCAACGCGGGGCTTCCGGATCAGGTGACGCTACAACCTACTAGCATTTCAAACTCGTCTGAGTCGATCTCTAAATATAATAAAATTCGAAAAAGAAAATGGTGCGATGAAAGATTACTCGAATGATCGAGTTATTCGATTAATCGTGGAGCATTGTGATAGACGTTAACAGTTTTTATTATTTTCCAAAATAATTAATTTTTTTTAATTTTCTACATTGTAAAAAAAAAGAAATAATAATAATAATAATAATAATAAAAAGAACATTTCTGTAACCAATGCTTCTCAATTAATTATAATAATTTAATGAATTTTATGAAACTTTGACGGACGAATACTCATTAAAATTCGAACTAATGAGAATTCACTATTCGTGAAATACGAAAAGGATCGATTTCCATCGAGAATATATTGTTTACTTAAGAAAGGATAAAGAGGTCAAATAGCTCATCTCTATGTAAAAGAATAAATTAGCTGAAGTCACGTACATAATATTATCGAATCAAATACAACCAATTCATGAGGATTTCTTTTCGATTGCTTTGAGATTGGAATATCATTTGATGCGAATAAACGAGCAAGATCACTTATTTATCTTCCTTACTTTTTTCAACTTTCTTTTTTGAAGATTAATTATCGAACCTCTTTCGAAAAGTCCGAATCCTCAAAGGTTGGTATATAACGACTTCGTGGAAACGTTGAACGATAGCGTACACTTTATTATTTTCTGTTTGGAACGTAGATACTTGAGCAGACAGATTACGGTAATAGTTCACGTTTATCGATGTCGTCAGCTATTAGTCGGAGACTCTATAAGAAAAGAAAAAAAAACAAAAAAAAAAAGAAACAAAAAAAAAAACAAAAAAAAAATAAATAAAGGACAAGAGAAAAAGAAGAATTAAGGAAAGAGACGTAAAGATGATCGAAAGGAAGCGATTTAGCTGTTATTAACGTCGAACTACTTGTTTTCTAATTAAACGTATCTCTCCTTGATAGCTCTCAGGTTGCTCCTTCAAATTTTCTCGTTCGTCGTAACGTTAAAAAGAAAATCGATCGTAGTACGATCCTCTTTTTACTTTAGAAAATATCTATAAAATGATTCCCCTCCCCTCTCCCTAGTAAAAGTATTACTTCGTGACATTAATTCGAAAGCATCTAATATATTATTAAAATAATCGATCGATTATAATTAATCATGTTCCGGATTTAAGCTACGAGATTAAATTTGATCGATCGTAACAAATGTACATATATGTTCAAACGATAGATAATATGATGTAACAATGATAGCAATTATTATTATTATTATTAACATCGCATCTATGCTTTGAGTGCAAACCATCGACTCCAATATTGGAAATTATTAAAATATACTATACTAAAATATTAATATAGGCAATAAGCTATTTGTTTTTTACTCTTTAATAACGTATGACGATATTTATTGCTAATCGTTCTTTTCTTTTTTTTTTTTTACTGTTAACCCGAAACGAAGAAATGAAAGGAAAAAATGAAGACAAAATGATTCATCATAAAGTTCACCTACGCAAAACCCATATATTTCATAAAACAAAAATGCAGGTGTAAACGGTAGAGTTAAACGAGAGAAAGAAGGAACATAAAGATCTCTCTTTTCTTTTTTGTCATATTTTTCGGGCGGACGTGGCCATGCGCAACGTCGTTTTCTTGAAATTCAAATCGCACCTACCGTGGGAAAGTAATAAAGGGGCGCTTTCATCAGCGTCGTAGACGTCTGTGCATGGCAAAAGAGCTCTTAATACCACGAACGAAGCCTCGCCATCAGCGCGCCTCCTTCACCAACGCCGACAGCTTCTGTGTTTTCTACCGACTTTTATATAAACGCTGGCCTCTTCTTCTTTCCCTCTTCCTTTCTTCCTTTCCCTTTCCCTTATCCTATCTTTCCACCTTCCCCGCCACTCTATCCCGCCGCCTTCTCTTCGTCCGTTAACGGTTGCTCTTCTTCCTTCTTCCATCAAGCAACCCTTCCACCGTCATCCATCCATCTTTCTTCTCTCTTCCGCGCTTGCTCGCAGTTCGTTTTGTTGCCTCTATTCTTCGACTTAATTACTTGGTCGCTGTGATTATTCCTACTAATTTGTTTGCACCAGTCGTCGCAAGAAATTAAATTCGTGCGCGATAGAAAATAATTCTCATCCGTACCTCGACCGTTATAAAATCTTTTTTTCTTTCTTTTTTTTTCTTTTTCATTTAATTTCGACGTTCGCAAATACATTGTAAGAGATCCTTTTTTAAGAATTTTTAACGCGTAATCTATCAGGATGATTTTCAATGTTTTTCATAAACGCGTTTGTTATTTATTTCATTCTCAAATAGATGATCCAACATTTGGTAAAAATGAAAGGAACGTAAATGAAAAAAGAAAAAGAAAATAAAATAAAAGAAAATAAAAAAAAAAAAGGCAAAGAAGAGATAAATTAAGCCGTGTTATTCAAAAGCATTATTGATTTTCTGATAAGCTTCTAACAAAATCTAGCACATATATGCATACGCTACGAGAACCGCAGAATAATTTTGTAATTTCGTCGATTCTGCATATAACGAGGAGAGCTCAAAGAGTACCACAATAAATTCGCATTCGTATAGTAGCATCCCAACTTGATTTTGTAATTCGCAGTTTCACAGTTACGTCCATTTTATATATATTGTACGTAGGTGGATGTATCCGTGATATTCCAGGATTCCTTCATTTTAGAATGCCATAAATTAGCATCATTTATCGTCGACTTCTCCGCAGAGGTACGCCCTTTCAGCACGAACGTTTCAACGAGCATTGCAATTTCCCCCAAGTCAATTTTACGATGTACAAAGTCGAATTTTGTGATTTCTCCAATGACGTAATATATTTACGGGGATAAGGAATAAAGGAAAATCAAGAAAAAGTCGTAAGAAAGTTGAGTCAAACGAGAAACAAGTCATGACTTTAGGGACATTTTGACTATAGTAGTTGGAGTCACTTGCGCAAAACATGAAGCACAACTTAAATCAAGTTTATCCTCTGATATCGAATTTTGCTAGAGGTGAGCTTCCCCGGAGCAGTATTTAAGATCAACGCTTGTACCGTTATCTCTTTGGAAAGTACATCGTTTGACCTATCGCAACTACATACCCGAAAGGACTAACGTATAATTTCAAAATATGCCCCATTTAATTAAACGTCTCTTTCGATCCTAACCTTTTACTTACACAGCGTACATTATCGTTACCATTATCATTATCTATTATTCCTCTCTAGACTCCATTTTCATGTCAAAAACATGCTCTAATTTAAATTCGTAGAATTACCTTGTGATATCTAAGCGTTCCTCGTCTTAATTAGCGCGTTACGATCCAGAATATTCCGTTCGTTCGTTAACCAACGCCGGAAGTCATTTCTAATTCAGTTAGAGAATGCTCCTTGAATGAAAAATAAGGTGTCTCAACTTGAAAATGTTCCAAGATTGCCATCTTAACCGTGTATATAGCATTAATTTTACCATGGTCTCTACTTTCGTCTCCGTTCAATGTCCAACCGGTATCATAGGAAACTTCTATACCGGCGAACGAACGATTCCTTCTTCGACTCGATGGGTAAGCTATCACTTGGCTATCGTCAATCCTGAATTTCAATGTGAACACAATTACCATCCGATATTTCTATGGTTCTTTTACGTGTCTTGGATACTAGTTCCTATTCATTCCGAAGACAGCTGTATCGTTTGAGTAATCCTCTTTACCTTATATTTCTGATGTAATAATATTTTAATAGCTCTTAAGATAAAATTGTATTACGAAACGAGAGTACGACAAAACGAATAGCTCGACATTATTCGCGCGATTATCTTTTCTTTCTTTTCTTTTTTTGCTTTTTTATCATATACGTTGTGAAAAAAAAAAAAAAAGAAATAATAATTATGACAATTATAATTATTTATCATTTTATCATTTATGTGTGTCCATATGTCATACTTTTGAATCGTCATTTTATAGTTCTATTCATATCGTTTATTCATAGCATTAATTTTATTCATGGGTAAAAAATTACTCTCTTTTATGATTATCACATTTTTTTTTTCTTTCATATATAATCACGTTAGATTAATGAAAATACTGAATCATCATTCTATCTTAAAGATTAAAACTAATTGGAGCGTCAAAATGTTTGGTTCGATAAAACAAGCATCCTTTTGAAAGTTGCTTTTTTTTTTTTTTTTATTATATTCCACACGAACGATCATCTTTTCTAACATATAATATAAGATAATACGTCAAGCGACAAAAAGCATCAATGTTCGATTCTTTCTTCGACTTTCATCGTGGTAACGGTATGAAACAGACAAATCGTAGAAGAAAAGTATCAACCGTCAAGATCGTTTTTATTACGGCGATTCTCGTATATTTCCAGTTACTAAACTTTTTCTATATTTCTTTCTTTTTCATATCGTTATTGCCATTTCTTTGTATTAGTTCGTAGAAAATGCCGTAGGGAACAAAAGGAGACATATTTCTTATATCTGTTTGTACGAAGAAACGATGACATTACTGTAATAAATATTTGTAATCCATCACATTTAAATTCAATATTAAATATTAATAGAATATAATTAGAATAAATAGAATCATTAATCATACGACATATGTAATTAACACTGTGTCGTATATAAGTTCATTATAAAATTCACGATTTAACTCGTAAACTTAATTCTCTCTCGTCGCGTTATAATTATGTTATTTCGAGTATTGTAATTAAAAAAAAAAAAAAAGAAAAAAAAAAGAAAAAAAAACCAAAAGAAGAAAAAAAAATGAGAGAAAGAAATGGAAAAAAAGGAATATAAGATATACGTTATTAAAGCGACGCAATAAAAACGTATGTAACATATTTAAAGTGCTCTTAAATTGTGATCGTTGCTGTAATTATACTCTACTCGCTAAATACATAGCGAGGATCGTGAATACGTATCCTCGAAAGTTGAACAACAGTCGGAAGATTGAAAGATTCAACGATGAAAAAAAATTGTTGGCTAGGAAGCGGCAGAGCTTCAGAATATATACGACGAGTGAGGAACCTACAACACGCTACACATATTCATATACACATGCACACAACTCAAAGATGTATATGCGCGCGCGTAGAGTTGTGCGTCGCGTTGGCTAGTGGACGATAGATGGGAATGGAGGGGGAAGGCTTGAGTGCGAGAGGCGCGTGGGGCTGCGCCGGGTCACGACTGTCACTTGTCAGTTGGCCACGAGCGCTCCTAGCGGGAAGTTTGTTTTTCTCGTTCGTGCGTGAGGCAAGTGAGAGTGCGTGTAGCCGGCTCCAAAAAAAAAAGGGTTTTTTCAATTCCGCGCCTTTTTCTCTTTGATAATCCCTTTATTTCTCTCATTCTTTCTCTTCCTCTATCTCTCCTCCCCCCCCCTCTCTCTCTCTCTCTCTCTCTCTCTCTTCCTCATTTTTATTAATACAAATCGATTTTGGTCTCGCGTAAAAGTAAACATTAATGTCATCGACGAAGAAGAGAGTTTTGGAAGACGCGTCGGCGCGTCTCGTCGCGTTGCTGTTGCCGTTTGATTTGCATTATCGTTCTTTCTCGACAACAACGAAAACGATTACGGAAACGATAATAATAAAGACAACGCCAAATTTTCGTCATCGTCATCATCGTCGTCGTATCGTTCGAATTGTAACGCGTCGTTCATTATCGTCATTGTCATTGTCGTCGTCGTTGTCGTCTTACGGAAAGTGAATTTGGCGCGCTAGCTCTTTCTTAAACGTAAATATCATCAAATATTACGTAGCATTTCGGATTTACGATTACTCGAGTAGTAAGAATCGTCGTTTTAGTCGTGCGAGCGTAAAAAATCGAGTTAAATCTCTTCCACTTGAATTTCTTCCCCTCTTCGATCTTCACTTTCCTTCCCACACTTACTCTTCTAGCCCTCCCAGTGGATTACGTCGAGATCGGTGCTGATCCTGCAAAGAAGGAATCCATCGTTGGAGAGACCCAGTAAGTGAGAGAACATTCATACTTATTTTGGCGCGAATTTCATTCAGCCATGTTTTTTAGTTCGTCAAACCGTACGGCCATTTTCGACACACGATCGATATTTAATAAGCATAAGATGAAATTTATAGCGCAGCCGTTTTCATTATTTCTTTTGATTGAATGCCATCGAACACCTCGTAACCACATTTTTCTTTTCATACCTACCAGAATACGTTATAACGATCGATCGGCGTTTACGTAATTTACTCGTCGAACGAGTAGAAACATCAATTGCCTCTTTAACTTATTCGAATAATTTTTATTTCGAAAGATTAGAAAATATTACCTTACTTTTTCTTTCATAAGCACGATTCGATCGTACGACACGCCAAATGGCATTGACTTTAATTTATGCGCTTGGAACATACTATTTGTCTGCTTGGATTTGACGTGTACATTTCCGTTTTCTTATCTTCTCTCTTTTTTTTTTATATATTCCCTTTTTTTTCTTTTTCTTCTTCATTTTTTTTCTTTTTTTTTGTCTTTTTTTTTTTCTTTTTTTTTGCCCTCTATAAACGCAGCCGTATATACTGTACGATGATCGTCACGCGACATTATCATCCGTTAAAGTTCCCCGCAAGTACATAATTTTTGTTAATGCGACGAATCCCCTATTTTCGTACATAACTTTTCGTTTAATCTAGGCATTCGCGTGATCATTAATCATTCGTTCAATCTTTTGAACGTGTATTCGTATACACGTATAGTATATATAAATAAAATACTATTTTACTTATATTATTTGTGATTACGTATATATTAAAGAAAAAAAAATAAAAGAAGGTTGTTAATCAATCTAAACTTCTTATCTGAAAAAAACATTGTATAATTATATTGATTTAGGAGTAAAAGTTTTTTTTTTGAAATGATATATTCTTTTTGGTATTTCTTTTTTTTTCTTTTTCTTTTTCTTTTTTTTTTTTATACACGAACGTATATCATTTAATCCTATCCGAAATATTATTTCTTAAAAATCTCGTGGAATTCGAATAAATGATAAGAAAAAAAAAAAAAAAAGAAAGAAAGAAAGAAAGAAAGAGAGAAAGAAGAAAAAAAAACGTGTACATTAGTATATAACAAGTAGATATTTCAGATGACAATAATTGTTTTGACTCGGTTTATGTAAACGAAAGCCGAGAGAACGACCGATTAGAAAGTTTTATCTCTTGGAAAGCGTTAAAACGGAAGAAAATCGTGAATTGTCTCGCCGCGCAGACTGGCTCGTAACCCGATCTACGAACGTAAATTCTCTGTCTCATTCTATCTAATGTCCCGCATGATCTTCAAGAGCGTAGTGTCGCGCGCGCGCGCATGCTAAATTCTAAAAAGTAAAAAAAAGTCTTGTTGCAAGTCGGCATTTCGTCTAGACACGCAGCAGCCGTCTCATTCGAGTGTTGTTGCCTACTGGCATCGCTTAAATTAGCGGTCCAATTAACGCTCTTTCGAGCGTGCCGCACGCATCGTGCCAGATACAGGTTTGCGAATACCTTATCGATACTAATTATCGATAACTCGTGCGAGAATGAGAACGTTATCATCGCATTGTCACGACTATACCTACCTCGTGTTATTCATTCCGATGCGAATTTCATGTAATCTCTACGTAGATCAAAGCTCTTATTTGAACGTCCATACTTGGAGATAGGTAATCAATTTATTTTTATAAAACAATATAGATATTGTTACGTTCTATGTAAACTATTATTCTCTGTTAACGTACAATAATAATATTATCATTTAGAAAAATTATTAAATAATGCGATATTTTGTTAATACGTTTGACTTTTTTTTTTCTCTCTTTTTTCTTCAATTTGATATACACATTATATGTATATTACGGACACCATACTTGGAGATAGGTAATCAATTTATTTTTATAAAACAATATAGATATTGTTACGTTCTATGTAAACTATTATTCTCTGTTAACGGACAATAATAATATTATCATTTAGAAAAATTATTAAATAATGCGATATTTTGTTAATACGTTTGACTTTTTTTTTTCTCTCTTTTTTCTTTAATTTGATATACACATTATATGTATATTACGGACGCGAATAAATAATTAAAGTATTGTTAAATTGGAATACCTGAGAAGGAGTTATCATTAGCGAACCTTGTTGTTTGTTGTTATTATTGTTACAATAAAACCAAACAAACGACGTAGTTGTATTCTCGTCTTATTTGTAAAATCCTTTTCCTAACGAATGTATACTCGCAAAAGTATCAAGTGTTATATAATATAACGATTATATTCAAATGTTGTTCAATGTATTATACTTGGAAAAAGAAGACTTTTAACGTTTCAACGATTCCTGCAGAGAAATGTCCAACGATAAATATTGTTTTTGTGATATCGATCGGATTAGCGAGTTCGAAATGGAATTCATTGCGATTGAAGTTTGGACAGGAAAGTGAACGACGTAGTCATCGTCCTGGCGCCATTCGAGTAATCAACGAAATAGTCGTTCAAAGCATTGATTCGAATGGCTGCAAGCGTATCAGCCATCTTCTTTTTTTTTCGTCTTTAGCGCGTAGTTAAAGTTAATCTCGATTATCATCTTTTCTTTTTTCTTTTTTCTGTTTTTTTTTTCGGCGATTTGATTTGATCGATATCTTTTTTGAAACGGAAACCACTTGTTGTCATTTGAATCGATACTTATATAATTGTAACAATACGTAATAATGAATATTTTTGTGAATGATACGAATTCATTCATTTAATTATATATCGTTTATGTATAATACATAGCTAAGCGATTGAATTATTTGTCCAATATAAGTGCATCTTTTTCTAAGTTAATTTTTCCTTATTTAAAATACAATAACATTTTAAACAAGTGAACACAAGGTGATCACGTTATACGATTCATTATATATATATATAAAGATCGCGTGTCGATGCGTGGGCCCCGTTACGCGTTCACCATCGCTAAGTTGGACCTTCTTAATATTCTCATCACGTAAGTCGGACCAAGCGGAGATGGAATCCATCGTGAACGAGCGCATTACAACGACCTAAATGCATCATGAATTGTACGACCATGAAACGGTAATACGCGGCAAAATGTCGATCGAGTTTTATGACGCTGTAGGGAATCGTCATGATGATGTAAGAGCTATGGGTATCGATCGTGTGTATTTTTTATTTGTGAAAATTTTGTATACTTTTCAATACAAACATATAACCATAACGATATCCATTATTGTAGATATATAATTATACATTTTCCGTTCGAAAATGGCCAACGGATTTAATATTCAAATTTTTATTGTTTTAATTGAATTTTTTTGATTTCTTTTATTTCCTTTTTTTAATTTGTTTTTTTTTCTTTTTTAATTAATATCGTATATAATTTTTCTATTGCATGTTTTCAGGACTTTATGCGAATATAACGATATACCGATAACCAGAAAACATTATTATTATTCATAAGGTAGAAATAAAAATTTTCGACATGATTAATCGTTGAATTGTTTAAACGATAATTTAATTAGTTCTATTACGCAACTAGAAAATATTTTGTATTCGCATACAAATTGATGGTCCATTGCATAACGAGTCTCTTTGTTCGGAGAAAAATCCCTTTGGGTGGTCGGTTCTAATAGACGATTCGTAGGGATTTCAAGCGGAACATTCTTTCTTTTACGATTCCCCTTTCACAATGTGACATGCCCAGTGACTTCTCTCTTTTGGAGAGAATTCCAAGGCCGATCATGTTGTTCGTCCCTATATACTTACCTATTATATACATACTATTAGATATGTATATATATATATACATATATATACTTTTTTTAGATATATGTTTTAACTACAAACGTATACAAATATATATTCTTCTTCTTTCAACCTTTCTTTTACTTGACAATAGCAGTCAGAGTCATTTTCCGTCGACTATATGAAACGCTTGGAAGCACGCATGAGTCACGGATATCCGCGTGCACCCGGATATCCGTGCACGGCAAGCATAATTAAGAATTTCGGTGGATTACTGCCGTGCCGTATGGCACTGACGTGCGGTATTTCCACTGTGTACCATCAACAACCTGAATTTTTTTTATCCCTAACTCACATCCTACGTGAGGCACGTTCCTATTAATAGGGAACAATGAATCGGGTGGATCCCACGTCATATCGTCGGCGCTTTTGAATTTAAGATCTACCTGGGGTCGAAGCGTTGCCGAGTTTCATTTGAAAAAAGGGGTAGTAGAATCGGAATGGCCGCTGGCACACGTCAATGCCAGCTGTGCGTTCTTCTCTATTAATTTGTGAACTTCCTTATTAAATTATCGATCCGATTTAATTTTATATATTTCGATTTACATGCTTTTCATGTAAACATTTATTTACTCGTGATCCAAGAGCGGAACATTTCATCACTATTTTTTTTCTGTTTTTGCTTTGTTTTTTTTTCTTTTTTCTTTTTTTCTTTTTTTCTTTTTGGTTTTTCAATTCCTCGATCAAACTTGAAAAGAAATTTATATTGTATGCCTACAAACGCAAAGAAAATATACCGACAGAAAATTCGAAACGCGTTCAACGTTGAAGTTTTTTAATCGAAAAATAAGAGAACGTATGATCGACATAACTCGACGGCTCGTTAAGAAATAAAATAATTTTTCTCTCATCGTTCACGGGAATCATTGTGAACATACATATGTACGTCGGTAATAAATTTTCATCTTTTTTTTTTTTTTTTATTTGTCATTCTTCGTTTCTTCTTTCTATGTATTGTCTGTACAATATATGCATACATCTATATGTATAAAGCACAACGATACGAATTTACCTGGAGCAAAATGGACGTCGATGGCATCGGTTTCGTGTTGCGAGCGAAAAGAGAGAGAGGGAGAGAGAGAAAGAGAGATAAAAAGAGAAAGAAATCGAAGTGGAGTAGGGGGTTAAAAATTAGTTAAGCTGCACGACTGATCCCCTCTCGTATATCCTCTGACTCGTTCCATACGACGATCAATAGGGAAAGGAACAAGTCGATCGTGAATCCGTTCAAAACTCTCAGCAAATATTCGGCGAACATTTTGTCTATTTCCGTCTCTCACAAGGCATGATATTTATCGGATAGTTCTTTCTTTTTCTCTCTCTCTCTCTCTCTCTCTCTCTCTGTCTCTATTATTCTCTCTTTTTTTCTTTCTTTTTTTCTCTCTCTCTCTCTCTTTCTCTCTTTCTCTCTTTCTCCCGATTTAAAGCTCTTTTATCTCGCTGAATGATATCGTTCCGGTGGAGCCAGGATTTCGGCCGAACAAATTTGCAATGAGCGATAGCACACGACAAACGGGAACGTAAACGAAATTCCCGTTAGTTGGAATTCTCTCGAAAAAGTGGCCCGCAATTTGTGTCGTGAATATAAATCGAAGGGTGGCAGGTTAATTAACTAGGGACGTGGATAGGTACTGTGTGTTCTAATGAAACTAGTACAGAGATCGAGTCATGTCGTTTTAAATATTTGAAATGATTATTCACAAAGGTTAACGAGAAGTTAAAGGAATTTTTGAACTTTTCTAAAATAAATATGTTTTCGCTTTAATTTTCGTGAATTATTTTCGTAATTATCAAAAAAAAAAAAAAAAATAAATAAAATAAAATAAAATAAATAAATAAATAAATAATAATAATATTAAAGAAAAGAAAAAAGGACTTAAAACTCGTCACAAAGTAACTAAGTCTTTTAATAAATAATTTTCATATTGCGCCAACGTTTCCATTAGGTTTGTGTTGCCGATTAGTCTGTATGTAGGGATTAAGCTTACTCCCATGTATGCGGTCCTTTTACGACGGCAATTTGCTGCGAGAGCTCTACCATGATAACAGCACCAGGTGACACAACCGAAGGCAGTCCGCAATTGTTCGAATATCTTTTTCTCCCCCTCGTCTAGCTCGTTCTTATTGCATAAAACTACGAAGATATTCCGCACGCATTTGCTTGTTTCTGGCTCATAATATTGCGGCTCGTTTAACTTTTAACCTCGAAACGAACAAATACTATGATACGATACCGGTATTAAATTAATTATTCGTTTTGCCAATTTCCTTTCGTATCTTATGTCTATATCATCGAATAAAAAAAGAAGAAATAAAAAAAATAAAAAAAAGAAGGAAAATATTACGATACATCACTGTTAGAAATGAAAAGGTTATTTTTCTAATTTTAGTCATTGAACGGAATTGGCTTCGTTATTATGATCGAAGATATGTGTTTAGATCGTATAAACATTCGATTCTAAACGATTCATAGAAGACGACCTCAATAATCTTTCTAGAGGCTGTTTATGAATATACTGAGTAAGCGTACGCGGGAGATCAAGGTCGATCCTATACGTGCTGACCAGACTTTTTTTATGAACGGTACCGCATCATTATGACCATCTGTACAACTTCGATTTACGTAATGCGCATTTATCTTTACATCGTGCATCTCCTTTACATTACGATCTCATTAAACGCGATCGTTTCGCTCCATCGATTCAAGCTTCGCTCTTAGCTCGCACCGATTCCCGCGATAATTTCAACATCGTGTATAAATCATTCCGCGTGGCAAACGATATCGTAGATATTTTCGAACGTATGAATCATGCCGTCGTTATCGCAGATCTTAGAAATTTCTCTGTCGTCCTGGTGCACCGTTGACTCTTTCGCTTGAGCGTCTTTATAAATTGAAATCTTTCACGTGATCATCGTCGCCATCAATTTCGAAAGAACTTTCACGCACTTAGTGCGTATCTATTTGTCACGTTTAATAAAAATACATATAAACGAAAAAACAAATAAACAGAAAGGATCTTCTTTACTTAGTGTATTGATCTTAGTACGTATTAGTTTTGGTACGTTCAAGAGCAACGATCAATATAGACTGAGTAATTTAATTAAGGTTACTCAATCAAATATTAATTACTCTTGATTGACCGTAGTGTCATGCTCTATCGAATTACATTTACACTAAATTTGGTATAAGGTATCTGATAATTAATTCGTCGCTAGTATCAGCTAGAGAGAGAGAGAGAGAGAGTGTGTGAGTACTTTCGGTCCTTTTCTTCCATCAGACATGCATACGTAAGTATATGTAGCTTGTATCTCGTAGGACCGACCTAACCGGTGGTACAGTTCGAACAAAAAACAGCGGGTGTCTTGTCGAGAGTAAATGTCTGCCTTCTTTTACGTCGATAAAAGACCTCTAGGCGTCAGAAAATGAAAACGTCTAGTATGGATCCGATTTCCATTACGATAACGACTGTTTGCATTAGCGGTTTTTTGTAGATTTTGTCGAGGGATCTGTATCGTGTGGCCCAACACACGAACTCTTCCTCGGCTGGATTAGAATCGCTTATCTTTTTGTTTATGCGATGAGCTCGGCACGTTTAATATATGTACACTTTCTCGTTTAAAGGCGTGCACTTACTTCCTGTTCTTATCGAACCTGTAATTTCCACCAGAGAACTCGGACTTATCGTACTCTTAACGAGCGATCGAATTTATCCGACTCTTGTTTATGTTCGTTCAGTAAGAGAATACAGAAGCGATAAAAAATTTGGCGATCTTGATTTAGCCGGTGATCGTAAATACGTTTCGATCTTTACATAATATCAACGTTGATATACCGACGTTTTTCCTTTCTTTCCCTCTTTTCTTTTCTCTCTTTCTCTCTCTCTCTCTCTCTCTCTCTCTCTTTCTCTCTTTTTTTCCCCATCGAGAGCGTATACGATTAACGAATGAGCGTCGAAGTATTTGTTTAACGAGTTTAGTTTGTTCTCGAACAAGCCGACGCAAGGGTGCATGGGTGGTCGTGTTAGCAGACGTAACAAAGGAAATAAGTAAAGTGGAAATAATCTGAAACGTCGGAGAACTCGGTATTATATATTCACTTTGTTCTTATTCAAGCACGTACAATCATTATTTTATAAATATTAGTAATATTAGTACAATATAGCATAAATGCAACCGATGTCGTTATAGTACTTCCGATTGTATTTGCATAAATTTCTTCGGATGCGTCTAAAGTCTCTCTCTCTTTCTCTCTTCCTCATACATACACACACACTCTCTCTCTCTCTCTCTCTCTAGGTATCTCTATTTCTCTAATTGCGATATATTCATGCTTTACGAAGCGGAATTTCGTAGAATATTTATGGGACCGTGCAATTACAATTTTATCTTAATTACGAAAATTTAAGATTTTCTCGTTTTAAATTCAACACTTTTACAGATTCACCAACAACTCTCTAGAAGTTTCATTAAGATTTTAACTTTCAATTTTCTAGAATAACATAGTCCCGTTTAAGACGCGTTTTACGTCTTTACACGGTCGAAACGCCTTTGGAAATGGTTCTATATGATCTCGAAGCGTTGGTGGACACGGTAGAAGGCTTACACGGATTACGCAATGCCATTTATTACGTTTATACGTGAAAAAAATAAAAAGGCAAAACTCGCCTACGTATGTATTTCTCTCGCGTGTCTACGTTCGTGTAAAAACACCAACTATGTATGATCCGTAAGCATGGAATCACGAAAAGAATCGACCCTTCTCTACAACAACATTGCTTGTTGTAAATCAGATTAAAGGGTCATTTCGATGTTCGTAGAGAATTTTTTATTTCTAATTTTTTTTTTTTCCTTTCAACGTTTTTATTTTATTCCATTTCTTTTCGTTTTTTTTTCAACTACCGGAGATTGTACACGCGTTATACAGGTATTTCGCGTATCGAATTTAATGCGTCGATTATGTAAACACGTTTCGTTCGTTAAAAACTCACGTTTTCATAACCTAGAATATTTATTTAAATTTTTTTTCTTTTATTCATATTCCTGGTAGTCAAGAGATGCGTCAATTTCAGTATTTTCTCATTTGATTTTTCTTTCTTTTTTACTTTTTTTTTCCTTCTTATTTGTATTATTTTTTTTACAAGTCACGTTAAATATCGTCGCTTCGTTATTTCTCTTTGTATTAATTTTTGTTCCGTACGTTTCTGTTATTAAATAAAACGGTCGAATGTATAACATTTTATCATTATAAGTAAGTTTATTATTAAATTAACGAATGCTTAATAATCGTTATTTTAATTTTAACAGAATTTCAAATGATCTAACAACAATCTTATCTTACTTTAGTAATTCTGTGATTTACAATAAGAATCAATGCGTTTCTTATGGATGATAATCAAATCGTTTACGACTTGTGGTACGCTCGTTTTCTTGCATAAATGTAGAATCGTTTTGGGAAGCATTACGAAATCGGTCGATGCAACTAAGCATAGCAGTACGTCGGCGTATAAGTACGATGCATTAATGCGACCCATTATTCCGTTCTTTGAGAGCGTTCTAACTGGAGAATCATAAAAGCTGTCCATAAACAGTCGTTTAAGTAACGCGGAAGCTCTCGGTACGATTGCTATGACATAGTCACAGGAATAGAAATTTAGAGCAATCAGTAAGTGAAGGTCTGCTTCATTCTCATTGATCAAGATGTGAATCAAAACACGAACAATACTTTATTAAACTTCGTATGCTCCTTCGTATTCTTTTTTCTTTCTAGTTGAAAGGGTTATTTAAGAATATCCTGTGATCTTTTTCATAGAATCTCATTAAAAAAATCTAGGCGACATATCAACGAGGATAACAGGACCAGCTTGTGTTTAAGTTTAGCTTAGTATCAGAAGAACATGGGTATAGAGAAAAAAGAATATGAGAGAGAGAGAGAGAGAGAGAGAGAGAGAGAGAGAGATAGAGAGAGAGAGAGAGAAAAAACGAGGAAATTGGTCAATTACCACGAGAGAGCGGCCAGGTCAGAGCAAGGTTCTTTGTTTTATGACGTCTCTCATGTCTCCTTTTTTTCTACTATGCAGGAAATTTCCTCTCTCTTCTTCTAACCCTCAGTTTCTCTCCACTCGCTTTCTGAACCGTCTCTTACCTTGAAAAACCTGTCGTGGCCCGAATTTTCAACCTCTTTCTCTCTACCTGAGCTTCGTTAAAAGTTACGATCCTTCTCTCTCTCTCTCTCTCTCTCTCTCTCTCTCTCTCTTTGACTTTTTTTCAGGTATAATACGAGAATGATCTTTCCATTCGTAAAGTTTCTCGTCTCGCTTCAGAATGAAATTAGGAAGATTGTATGAATTAGAATCTCGTCTGCGATATTATGGTAGTAATATTTAATGGAAAAAGTAAAATGAAAAAAATAAATTCGTCCGATCTCTTCTTTAAATAATCAAAAGTGAAAATTTTGATATTCTCCTTTAAAATAGAAAAGTTTTATTTTCTATCGTTAAGAGGAAGTGCGATCGAGTCGTCGAAATTGTCGTAAAATCGATTTAATCGGTCGATGGTTGTGCATGGCCGAAGATAAAAGCCTCGGGGTTGGCCAACAATCTCGAAACTTTTGGCCAGCATCCAAAATTAATGTATACGGTACACGGTATTCCTTTCTCTTTATGGAGGGTACTGAACTGTCGCTAGGTACGTTCCTGAACAGGAGATATCGAGCGCCGCTCGTACATTGTGCGTTCTCATGCCGAACATGGAAGATAATCCTTGGTAGTTTCCACTACAGAGTAGATACATAAATACATAAACATACATACATACATATATATATATATATATATATATATATATATATATATATATATTCACATATATTATGTACCTAACCTAGGAGTTTCATCCCCCATTGAGATTGCAGAGAAGCGCAATTCACTTCAAAATTTCGTGTTTGAATCCTTATTAACAACATTTCGATGTTTTAATAACATTTCAATGTTTCCATTGCGAGATAGAATAATCATGAAGAATAATGAATAGATATATCGAATGTATTAGAAGATATATTTCCAATATCTACAATATTATCCATTAAAATGAACGAGGAAATGTGTTACGAATTCTACCCCTAGTTTATTGATGTCTACGATTGCAGAAAGGGAGAAACATAAAATGTGGCCTCGAAAATGCGATTCGAGATCTTCGCCGAGCACTTATAGCCGAAGTCGAATTATTTAATTGAGAAACCGAATACGGTCCCTTTTAAGAGCTTTCATGCTTCAGACGAAAGAAAGTAGAAAGGGAGTTCGGAGAAAAGAATGGATCTTGAGTACGGACGGTTCTCTCGTTGGCGTTAAAAAGCTCCTTTTTCTAGAGTATCTGGCTATTGGCTTTGCCAAAATATAGTGGGGAGTAGGGATCTTGTGGTAACGGGAGCGAAAGCCTCTTCTATTTTCGTAACGTCGTTGGTTTACAAGTTGCTGTTATATCATGCCTATAGCTAGAAGACTACTTCCTCGTTATCGTTCGAGTTTCAAATGCCAAAGTAGCTCCTTCAAAGTTTTTTACTTTGCGCTTTGCGGTTATTTTTCGAACTTTTCACATTTCAAGTGAATTAAGCGAACAAAAGATCTTACGAGTCTTTTATATCTTTATATATCTTTACTCGAATTAATAACGGTCTATACTTTTTTTTATTATTAGACAAGGCCAGGCATATGGGGTTTGTGATAGGTATATTTAAATATATCGAGGGAGGAACCGATTGGCCGATTTTAGCCTTTTGTAGATAACGTAACGATCATGCAAGAGAGCTTTCGAAGCGCTTGAGAAAGATGAAATTATTTATATCGATCACTTTGCCCTGCCGTACTTTGCCATTTCTAATCTCTAAGTTTGATTATTATCAATTACTTGTAATTAATTCGCAACCATTCTCGTCTTTGATAACTTCGTAATATAAAAGCTAATTTATTCTGTTTTCCGATATTCCATTCTTCTTTCTCGTCCCTTTTTTTAAATTTACGTCTTTTATTAGAATTCGATATTCGAGTGTATATTTAATATCGAAATACTTTGTGAATATCTACGTTCTACGAAATGGAAAATAGAAATTTGTGAAAAATGAAAAGTAACAAGATATATTGTAGGAATATGTAAAATATAAAAAAGAGGAAAGAAAAGGACAAAAAGAGTAGATGAATTAATCAAATAGTGATGTATTTTCAAAGCCGTCACAATTCTCGCGGATACATATCGGAATACTCCCGGTTGGTCTTCTCTCGGTCTCACGCGTCTAAATGCTCGGCTTTCCCTCCATACGCTATCCGTCCATTTGTTTCTGCGGTTTGCGCTGCAAAACGAATCTCTGTACCTGCCTACGGGAGTTTTTGCGTAAAGGTTTGCGTGCAGGTGCGAGACCCTCTTCGTTCTCACATCTCTTAGCACATCCATGAATATGTAATTACGTTCGTATCGTTTGTCCTATTGATTTTTTTAATGTTTATTTGTTATCGTATATTTTGATTTATTTATTTTATTTTATTTTATTTTATTTTTATTTTTATTATTTTTTTTTTTTTTTTTTTCTATAAAAAAGATCATACATCTAAGATCGTAAAATAATGTTATATCACGTTCTAACGATAGATAAATAGATAGGGAGGACAAGTGTATTTAAAAATAACTATATTGTATTCGGCATATGTGAAGGAACCTTTATGTTCCTTGTCGCCTTGCAACTCGCGCACAAATACGCATGACACACGTACAGACAGCTCTGTGCATGAATAAGCAAGCGTTGTCCGTAAGAGACTGTGCCAACTATTATGTAATTCTGTAGCTTCTCATCTTCCTCCCTCCCTCCCTCTCTTTCTCTCTCTCTCTCTTTCTCTCTTTTTCTCTGCGTCTCTTCTGTTCTCATATTTTCTGCATTCAAACATTTCATGCTCTCGCTTTTCCACATACACACACATGCATATATACGTAAGTACCCTCTAACTCGACTTTGCAAACCTGAGTTTTCAGCAACGTTCCTTGTCGTACATCTCGTGCTTTCGAAAGCCATCATTGTGATTTATTTTCTTCAGCAATATACTCGATACATCGGCGGTTTTGAACTTTCGCTCTCACGATTCTCGATCGAATGGAAGTCTTCTCTCTCTCTCTCTCTCTCTCTCTCTCTTTCTTTTTTCCCTCTTTCTCTTCCTCCCCTACTCTCACCCTTTCTTTCTCTCTTTCGACGACAAACTCGTACGTTCGTCTCGAGGCCGACGTTTTCTTTATTTACGACACGTAGAAGCGCGCCGAGCTCGTATCGTTCGAGGTGCATACGTATTGACTCGCGTCATTCATGATTAAGTTCTCTCTAGTAGTTCCTTTTGCTTTGGAGCCTCCGGTCGCTTCGAGTACTCTGACGTTATCGATTTAAAATACCAAGATCGATTTTAGAATAGAGAAATTCTATCGTAGAAATTTTTCGTTCGGACGCGATCCTTTCTTTTTTCTTTTCTTTTTTTCTTTTTTTCTTTTTTCCTTTTCTTTCTCACTTTCTTTTTCTTCTCGTTTTTTTTTTTTTTTTTTTTAATATTACTTCATTTTGTATTATCAGACGATATTTGTCCTTTTTAATTATAACTTTAATTCTATGTACCTATGTAGTACATACATGTAGATATATATGAAATAAGTTTGATGAACTAAACCCGTAAAATAGTTCATTGTCAAGGATCAACGTTCTCTTTTCACGTACATACATGTGGGAGTACGTCGTCAATTCTACGAACAGAGAAACAAACGGTACTTAATATTTTTTTTTTTCTTTTTCTTTTTCTTCTTTTTTTTACCATACATTAGGTACATATAAACTATACAAAGATATCTATATACGTGTATATATATATATATGTATATATATATATACGTGTATCTATGTATATAAATAGATACATGCGTATCGAGCAAAACCGAATTGCGCGTAGGACGGAAGAACGTTTCTAACAATTAAGATTTACCGTTGCAAAATGTTCCTTCGTTGCCCGAGAAAATTGCTATTAGACGAGTACGGAAGAGTAATCTTTCGATCGATGAACATCCTTCTTTTATGCTTTTTTTTCTTCTCTCTGTTTTTTCTCTCTCTCTCTCTCTCTCTATTCTCTTATATAACAGTATTTAGGATACTTAAGTACGGTATTGGATGATGTTCATCGATAGAAGGTTGAACAAACTAATTGCGAGGGTTGTTAACTTTGAGAAAAACAAACGTGGGCAGACTTGACCTAGGGGAAAGTGGTTCCATACGAGTACGAAACTGCGAATTACGTAAGAGTCCAGTCGGCTAGTCACACATATTAAAAATGAGCTAGTTAGCAGCGTCAATATGTATTCAACTTTTAAGTGTCGTAAGCATTCTTAATTATAAAACTTTTCGCGTTGCATTTTATTTTCAAAGTAATATATGTATATATATATATATATATATATATATATATATATATATATATATGGAAAGTAAATATCTATCTATATATATATATATATATAATTTAATAATCATGATTGATATGAGGGATATATAAGAAAGTTATTATAATATGTTAATTTTGTTGAAATATAATATTTTTACTATCTGCTATATTGAAAATATTGGAACAATTTTGGAAATATTTCTTTCGAATAGATGTAACGTAGAAAAAAGAAAAAAAGAAAAAAAAAATAAAAAGAAAGAACAAACAAAAAGATAAACCCGTTGGCCGTGACGTAAAGATGCCTTTTGCGTGTACGATCGCGTGCATCACTCCTTGCTCGTACGTTCGTCGTGTATATAATGTTTTTGTATCGTCAACCAAGTGTCTGGCGTCATATTACGTAGTACACGAAGTGAACGACCAAACGAACTACCGGTTTTTAACTGACCGATCTCTTTGCCTCCTTAATGTCCTATCTCTTTCTTTTTCTTATTCTGAATTTCTTCGATCGCAAACGACGAATAACTAGATCTGAGAATCTGGGATAGCGTATCGCGTATAGACATACGAATTATCCTTTACCGAGCACACGCTCGCACGCATCGTTCGATATACATACCTCTCATATATATATATGTGTGTGTGTGTGTGTGAGCGAGACCGATCGTCAGTGCCATAACGAACTGGTTTTCAACCAGTTTGGCTGGCTAGATAAGGATGGATCTCGATGGCTCGCCACTCATTTTCTTTTACTTCCTCTCTTCCTTCCTTCCATTTTGTTTCTTTTACTTTGAAAGATCAACATATATGGTATACTTCTTTTCAAAATTTTTCGAACGTCAAATCTGATCGATTTGAAATAGGTTCTTGAGTTCAATATATTCGCTTCTAAGACGTTAATAAATATAAAAGAAAATAAATATAAAGTATTAATAACGATTGTAAGCTTTTATCAAAGGAGTATAAAAGGAGAAAGAAGATATAAAAAGTAAAAAAAACGATGGCGCAATTTTTACTGATTACCAATTGATCGTACTTTCGAACCAGTTAAGGATGAAGTAATTTCGTTTGAGTTGCAATTGAGCCAAGTATTATTGATTTCTAATCAGAGATAGATGGATAGATAGATAGATAGGTAGATAGATAGATAGAAATGAATAGAGAGGTAGATAGATGGATAGATAGAAAGATAGATAGATAGATAGATAGAAATAGAGAGATATATAGATAGAGATAGATAGTGAGAAGAAGCAGTGAGATACACGAAAACAGAGGAGAAGAAAATTACAGTGAAATTCGGTAGAGGAAGACATCTGTTTCGAACTCTGTCGAGTCTGTCTTCGGGTTTCCTCGTTTTCTAGCAGAAATACGAATTTCCGAATGTTTTTCTTTTCCTTTATCTCCTTTTCTGACCATTCCTTTCTCTCTCTCTCTCTCTCTCTTTCTCTCTATTTTCCTGTCTAGAAATACCAACAAAAGAGAATACGAATATAAGCATATACGTAGCTACCATACCAAGAACATTCCTGTTTGCAAAGTTATTGTGCCATAGTAAATGCATACACGACAATGCGAGCCGTCCTAGACACTATAAGATTATATCTCTACTTCGGTGCTCGCATATAGTCTACGGATTGTACGAAAAGGGTTGTACATATGTACGAACTTGGAATGTGAGGACAGTGGTAAGAGGTGATATCGTGGACTCGCATACAAAAGACGTTATCCAGTATATTCAAGAAGCCGTCGAGCATCGACACCATCGTTTATGGCTTTATGCGAAAAGACCGGACGCAAATACGCGTTGGTCTGTCCAGCAACCGGAAGTCCGTACATCGCTTGCCACTGAACGACTAACCGGCTTTTCATTTTTACATCCAAGATATATGTAAGCAAGATGGGGTCCTCGTTGTTGTTGTTGTCCTCGTCTAATAGTGAAAGCTACCTCGGGACCGTGCTCGTTCATCCGTAAATCGATCTCTCGAAGAACTTCAGAGTCGATTCGACGATGCAAATACAGATTATCGGATTTCTGACGAAGCTACGAGATATCTTGAATAAGTATTACAAATACGCCGATATATCGATCGAAAAGAAAAAGAATAGGGGATGAGGTGAAATCAAGTAACGTTATAAACATGTGTGTGTGTGTGTGTGTGTGTGTATGTATGTATGTTTATTTTTCATTGAAATTGATATACATTAATTACAATAATAACAAAATCAAGTATTTATAACGTTGATATAAATTTGGGACTTTTTTTTAAAGATTAATCTCGTTTTATTTAACTGGCTACTTTGACTTATAAAATTACGAACAGATTTATTTTACACAAAATAAAAATATATCTTTGAGATATCTGAATTTTTGCAGATTTTAAGATAGAGATTTATGTATATATATAACTACTAGTGAATGGACTAGTTAAAATTCACTTCTCCGTTGAAGCGATTCAGAGTTACCCGAAATAAACGTAGATCGCGATTGATGTCGGTCGTTATCTCTTATCTGCCAAAAAGATTCATTTATGACGAATGTAGGAAAGTTCAAATCGTGTCGACAGGATTTTCATCTACCCTTCGAGCGTACTAGGTCGTTACATCTCCAACCAGGAAACGAATAGTCGGACTGGTTAATGCAACTGGGATGGAAATGTACGAAGTAACTGGCGAACATTCTCGAGAGAAGCTTCCGGCTGCAGCTAAGTGACTTCCGGAAAATTGTGCATCGTCGAGCTTTCAATTTTTTATCGAGAAAGATGACGACTTGCGCGATTATCGTTTTCAACTTCGAAGAAAAAATAATAATGGCTTTTGTGGGATACAATATAATAGGGGAGCATTTTTAAATATAAAAATTAATTACTCATCTGTTTGATCATATTACGCCGATAAATATTTACGTAATTTCCTATCTTATTAATTAAACGTTTTTTTTCTTTCTTCTCTCTTTTTAAATATTATCTACATGAAAGTATAAATTCGCATAATCGACATTAAATTGTCACGAACAATTATATTCATATTACATTCGTATTATAAAAATCGAAGATTTCGTATCTAACGATTTAATATAATCTCATTTATAGAAATAAAATAATAATCTTAACGACCGAAATATTTCATTGATAGAACATAAATTCTATGATAACGCATATAGTTGAAAGCTGAAAAATTCTCTTAACGTATTCCAAGATGACGACGTGATGAAATATTTAACGAGGGAAAAGCAGTCGTCATGGTCGTCGTAGCGGGCGTCTTCAAGATGGGTCTGCATTGTTAAAGTCAATCTTGGCGAGTTTCGCGTCATTTCCCCCCAATTCGTCCCTTTCGCTTCCCTTCGCTTCCCATTCTCTCGTCTCGTCCTCAATCCCTCGGTTCGAGGCATCCCTTCGCTAGAATTCCCATAAGAGGGAGGATGACTCATCTTTGCGATCGATTATACCAGGACTCGAGGAGAATTCGTCCAGAAGTCTAGACTTTTATTGCGGCGGTCGGTCTCGCGGGATGTTTACGCATCGTGAGTGGGAAAATAATCCTGGCTAAAACCCACTATATATACGTAGGTATTACCTTCGTACTTCGTACGCTATTTTCAATGCACAGTATTCCGAGATGAGTTGAAAAGTAGACAAAGCTCTGCTTTTTATTTCTCTCTCTCTCTCTCTCTCTCTCTCTCTTTTCTTCTTTTATTTGTTTCTGTTTTTTTCGTTTCTTTTTGTTTGTAACTACATAGACACGAATCTCCATCTTACTAATTTCAAATGTCCTTAATGAATGTACCCCATCGTGACAATGCGCATTCAGTTTTAAAACAAGCCGTTTCATAAGCTCTTTCGTTAGCTTTGTTTTCAGTAAAATATCTCGCGGAATAACAGTGAACGACATCGTATGATCTCTTTTCCACTTTTTTTTTAAAACGAAAAGGAAGTCTTTTGGAAAGTTGGAATAAACGACCCGTCTTTCTCCTAGAAGGGGGGAGGAGGGGCTTTGGATGAGATACGTTAGTATTAACTTTTATTTCGTTGGAAAAAAAAAGAGAGAGAGAGAGAGAGAAAGAGAGAGAAAGAGAAATAAAGAAGAAAAAGAAAAAGCAGAGAATTGGCTGCAAAAAGTCGTTGCTCCACTTTCGGAGAGATATATCGCGAAATTGTTTCACGAAAAAGAGCATGGAAAGAAAGGAAACTCGTTCATGACAAAACGACGAACGCAATGCATTCTACGTTGATATAGAACGACAGGAAAATAGCAGAGAATGTTTGGAAAAATGGCACGTCTTACGATTGTGACGGTAAGCTGAATGTTCGCGAAAGCTATAGATGGGTCTACTATCGGTAGAGTATGAGGAGGGGATAAAGAGGAACGAAACTAAGATCGATAGTCGAGAAGAGAGTCTGGTGATATTCGCCATGGGTCGTCGCGGGTCGCGCCACCTTTGATCTTATCTTATTCATGATCGATGATTAGATTTCTTTCTTTTTGTTTTCTCTCTCTCTCTCTCTCTCTCTCTCTCTCTCTCTCTCTCTCTTTCTTTATCGAACGTGAAATTACCGATTGTTAACAATTCACTAATATTATATATAATTTAATTTATATCTTTCAATTATTTGTTACCTTTCGTTAATCTTAAAATATCTTCTTTCGTCAATTATTAATTTCAAAAATAATTTAGACTTATTATTCTCGACGTCGTTACAATTACATCGTCATATAATTCGTTAACGACAGTATTATTTTTAGTTTTATTTTTTTCATCGATTTCTCGATATTTATTATATAAGGAAATCTGATTTTCAATTTAGAACGTTGAAATTGTAGCTGCCGAAATTCTATTATGCTTTTAGAATAGTTGCCAGGTGTGAGGAATAGATTTTAAGACTCGTCGGTGATAAATACATCTTCGTAAAACGAAATATAGTATGTAGATTTTAAGGATCGACAAGAAAATAGCAATACTGTTCAGAACGTTATTGTAATTCGCTATGTCCTTAGACAAGGATATATAGCACGTGTTGTTCGTTGTTTTCGCATAAGTGGAGTGCCGAGAAGAAGAGTAGGCATTGTTAAAACGAATGGTGGTAGTGTGTACTGATCTGTCATCGTGTCGTTGCCACGTGTTCCCTTGGGTAGATTTAAAGAGATTTGTTCATCATGACAAAAGCATACAAATGGTATTTTAACGATGAGTAACTTCGCGGATATATTCTTAGCTAACTCGATATAGCGTATATGTATTCTCTCATATCCGTTTTGCGAGTTCACGAAGTTGGGAGTACTTTACTTTAATGGCAACTTCCGATGGTGAGTTGAGAGGAATGGGAGAGGGGAAAGAAGACCAGGTTTTGAAGGAACAGCGAAATCCGATTCCAAATAGAGCGGAAGCGAGCCTGATGGAAGAAGACGATATAAAAAGGATGTCGCCATCGTCATGACAGATAGGCTGCGGTTCGAGAACCCCTAGATTCATCCGTCAAACTCATCGACCGACGAACGAAGTTCCGGGCCATCTTTTCTGGTCCGATTTGTGCAACGATCATGCAAAGATCGTTGCGCGACCACGTAGAAGTTTCTCTCGTCGTGGTTGATCCATCTACATAATTCATGAGTTTCTTTTTTTTTTCTCTTGCATTATCTCCGATCGTATCTTGAACGAATAAGAGAGATCAATATATGTATAATAAGGGAATGAAGAGAGAGAGAGAGAGAGAGAGAGAGAGAGAAGAAATTTGCTGTGTAGGTCACACAGTTCTCGAGTACAAAACTTACATTCGAGTAGGCCGCTCGGCCTCGATTTAGCGGAAAGCGTCGCTCGAAAAATGCTCGGAAAGTTGGAAAATCTGGGTCACCTTCGGCGTATTAAACGATAGATATGTATATGCAATGTACTTACTCATATATGTATATCCGCAACTTCTTCTCGGCAATTATTTCCTTTTGCTTCGTTGAAAAAATAATTGAACGTTCTTCATATTTATACATATGTAAAACGATCGTCGTCGATGGGACTTCGTTAAATCAACGACGATCTTATAACTATCGTACTACTTTGACTGTAAATTCGAAAGTATTTTGATGAATTCATTATTTTTTCTTTTTTTTTTTTTTTTTTTTTTTTTGTTTAATTTCATATAATGTAGATATTTATATCATTAAATTAATATCGTTGAATATAATTTTTCATTTTGAAAAACTTATAACGAGAAAGAACTTTTCTTTTTCTTCTTTGTTTTATTATAAATAACTTTTCAAATCTAGCGTTTCATACTTTTTTTGTATTCTTTCATTTTCTTTTCTTAGTTTTGTTTCACATAAATTTAGAGATTTTCATAACAAGAACGAAAGAGAAATATAGTCGACCATTTTTCTGCATTTTCTTTTTTTCGCTTGTTCGCCAGCGAACATAATATCCCGGAGGACATTCGCGATTTGAAAAGATTCTCAATATACACAGGGGAAAAATGTATCCTGGTTTCGTGCGGCCTCAGGCTAGACCGTCCGAATCCCGAAGGAGCAGAAACGTAGCTTAATCCTACTGGGAAACGACGCCACCCTTTTCGTCATTCTCGTTCGAAAGCACATCTATCTTTTCATATCTTATCCGCCTTGGAAAGGTACTCTTTTTCTTTGGAATTACTTTTCAAATTATGACGAGAAGATGAAGAAAGAATGAGGAAGATAGATAGATAGATTGATAGATATATATATAAAGAGAGAGAGAGAGAGAGAGAGAGAGAGAGAGAAAGGAAGGATAAAAGGTAAAAGAGAAAAGGGATTAAGAGGATATGCTATGAAAATTGTTTTATTATAGCGAAAAAGCGAAGAAATAAATGTGCAGTTATTGAAATTATCGGAGCGGTATAATGGCGTAATTAATTACATTCCTCCGCTTAATTAAATTCGTTTCGAACGTAATGCTGCTTCTCACCGATAATCCTCTTTAAAAAATTATTTTCTAATAATTAAAGTTATATATATTTATTCGAATGTAATATTCCGTTAATGTTACGATTATCTTTGTTAAACGAAAGGAGATTTGTCTTTATAGGGCTGTTCATGAGAAAACGTGATACAGTAAAAGCTAATAGTGAAATTTTGATCGAGTGACACGCACCATATATACTGGAGTAATTTTCTAATGGAAATAATAACGAAATGAGAAATAATTAATCGTATACATGTACGAGAATTATAAAGGTTAAATTGTGTATTTGGTTAATACATGATATTACGCTAGTACGTTAATTTAAATTATTCTTGTTATTCGTATCTATTTTCATTGGGTAATCGTTACTAAAAGTTGTGTTTAATATGCAAATATTATTCAACGATAAAGTACAAATATGCAGACTAGCGTGTAAAATTTAATTTTTTATACGTGAACACGGTTCAATTAGAGATCCGAACGGAACATCTTTTTTTGATCATTATTCCAATTAAATATTCCTTTTGATTCCTTTATTTTTTTCTTTTTCTTTTTCCTTTTTCAAAATTCTTATCGTCGTCGAACGCAAATACGGAATATTTTAAAGGAAATTTTCCATGGAATTTTTTACGAAAGTTCCTTTCTCGGTAAAAATGCCTTTGAGGAAGAAGGTTATATAAAATAAAAAAAGTTTGAGACGGAAGAGTAGGATGGACGATCGAAAAGGGTGAAAATGATATCTCAGAGATTATGAGCATCCTGGGTATAAACGAAAAAACACGAAACCTCGTGGCACGAGCTACAGAACGCTTTACTGAAACATACGTACTCTCTTTTTCTTTTCCTTTTTCTTTTTTTTTCTGTCTCATCTACATATACGAGCACATAACAAACATGTATATATACGCGCGATTCTATCATGCTAATATCATGCATGTGTCTGTATAAGTATACCCATATACACGTGACAAGGAGCTTGCTTTTCGAGCAATGAAGTGTAAAAAGGCTATACGATGAGAACACGTGGTACCACGCTGTCGATCTTTTTTTTATACTTCCGTATATGACACATCGAGGGCGTAACCCGAAGCAGCTTTGCTAGCCTGTACTACGTACATGTAAATGTTACCAACATATTCGTAGAAATATTCACAGAAATATTTTTGATCCATGACTACCCAAAATGCAAGATTCTGATAAGCTATTTTTAAACGTGTACTTTTTAAGCGTCGAACGATATTTTTTTTTTTATTTTCAAACAAAATGTTTACTCATTAATAACACATATATGAGTTTTATTGACGGAAATAAAAAAAACACACACACACACACAAAGGAAAGAAAGAAAAAGAGAGAAGTTTAGGTAAACAAATTTTTGCACATCATCAGCACGAAAAATTCAAAAGATAGGGAGTATAGACTATAGTATATATATATATATATATATATATATATATATATATAATTACATATACATGCATATATGTGCACAGGTAAAATATAGATAAAAGATATAAGATACTATGAATACGTCTATTATTTACCATAGACATATTCGAAAGTTTAATCGCGATCAGGATAAAATCTCATGGTACACATTCATTTCGTCTCGTTTCATTTTGCCGGAATCGTTGGTACTACGTAGGAAATAGATGAATGTATTGCACATGACAATTTCTTTTCCGTCATTGATATCGAAACGAACATGAAGAGTGTGCCGGGTTGATTCGACAGTGGAAGGGAGGAAAAGAGGAAAAGATGAACGGTGAATGAGAGTGATGGTCAATTCAGGGATGATTTCTATTACCTCTATCGGAGTTACCATGTGCTGGTGACATCTCCATCGATCCTCTTCTTGTTTCGTTGAAATAGCACATAGTCAGTGAGTTCGTTGTTCCACGTTCGGACTTTAGAGAGGAAAAATGCAAGACAATAAAATGTATCGGGATTGGATGGCCATTGATGTCGAATAAGACGAAGTCAGAAATTCAATTTTTATCCTTGAATGCATGCACCTTATTCCTTTCTTTTTTCCTCTTATTACACCCCTCTCAACCTTCATCCCTTACTTCATCTCATCCTATCACCTATCTATCTCTTTTGAATCGTAATCCATATCGTGCTTTTGCAATTTCTCTTTTCTCGCGTATGCGGAATTCAAAGGTATCCAAAAGAAGAAGCTTACTACCTATGAAAGTAATTTCGAATGTTAGTCACGACGCCGAAGGTGGTGCATTGAACGATTTGGTTCTCGAAGAGATTGAATCCTTTCGTAGTATTTTCAAAGACAGGAAAGAAAGATTCGATCTCGTTTCCGAAAGGATTCATTCGTATTGAAGAAAAACGAAAGAGAGAGAGAGAGAGAGGGAGAGAGTGGATCGAATTTCTTCGGAATCCTTTTTCTTTTCCTACTCCTAAAAATCACATCCCCCTTCTTGTACTGTCAGATCCGTATTTTTGTCGAGTGAAATGCAAGTGGCACGATTTCACTGGAAGTCAGCGAGTTTAAGGATTTTCTTTTTTTTTTTACTCTCTCTCTCTCTCTCTCTCTCTCTCTCTCTTTCTCTCTTCGGATTTAAATTCGTAAAAATAAAATGAAAGCGAAGATATATCTGAATTGACAATCGTTTTCTTCTTCAACAATTTTCCTTAGTCGAGATATTAAGTTCTCCTTATTCTTTCGGCTACTTATTTAAGTTCAAAATGAACAAATAGAGATACTTCATACTTGGTCTTATCCGTTTGACATCGTCATATGTGTTCCTTCATATCTTTTTTCACTTCTACTACATCTTAAAATATCCTTCCAATCGAAATTGTATTTTTTTTCTTTCCTTTTTTTTTTCTTGACAATGACTTTGTATCATTTAATTAGTTATTACATAAATTAGTTCATAGATTTTTTGATTTGTTTTTCTAATTTATTTATTCTCGCGTGTTGATTTTCTATCTATCTATTTACCTACCTGCTGGACAGGGTTAACAACTTGTTCTTTTTACGTTAACTCCAGACTCGTTCCTTCGTCGTGACTTTGTCGAAGCATCGCTACGGTATAATCGCCGGCGCCACTCTAATCCCTGGTAAAGCAAGACAGCGAAATATACGTATACATACGAATGGTAGCACACTTGTGACCTGTTGCTCCGCGACTTCTTTCCATTGGAGAAACGCATAAATCCTCGATTTCCAAGTTTCCACTTCTATGAGACTACGGGGTACGTCCGATTGCAACCTTGTACGGTTTCCTTGCTTCTATTTTCTTTTTCTTTTTCCTTTTCTTTCTTTCTTTTTTTTTCATTTTTTTTTTCCTTTTTTTTTCTTCTTTTTCTTTGCACAGCACAACCCAGCACGCTTTCCCGTTCGTTTGCCCGTTCGTGATAGACGTTTGACGGGCTTGCGGTTGCCACTCAGGCTCTTTCCTGTTTCTCGATGAACGATACTTTCGAAGGTTCGCTAAAGACGAGTGGATCGATTTACGAGGTTAATACCTTACTTGATAGCAAGGGGAAAGGAAGTACGATCTACTCTTCCTTTAAAAGAATCCTTCTAAGATTTTCATTTGTTCGACATTTTGATTCTCGTCGTTTTTATTCGCTTTAAACGAATCCATTTCCTTGATAAAAACGCTTGAGAAAGTAAACATATTTTGATATTTTTTTCTTTTTCTTTTTGCTTTCCCAATTATTTGATATATTATTCAGAAATATAATATTACGTATAGATAGATCATCAATAGTTTTTTTTTTTATTTTTAACGATAAACTTTTTGCAAGTTATGTGCGTGTATTTGTTATATGTTACGTGTATTCTATCTAGTTAAAGAAAGAATTAGGATGTTAATAAAATATTTTGCAACGTTTAATTTTCTTTTTACGTTTCTTTAAAGGAACAAAGCTTTATCGATAATATTTCTCAGTGGATATCGTATGACACGTTCATAGGAAGGCTTGAAGGCAACGAAGAAACTTAAGAAATGTACACGATCTTCTCCGATGTCCCGAGGAACGATAAATTTATCACGAACGTCGACGAGACATAATAAATTTAAACGGGTGAACGTTGACACGATTTAAAAGGATTTTTAATGATTAAAATGATATGAACTTTTTCGCGTAGTCCCTTTCTCGCATGATTACTTTATCTTGCAAAAAAAAAAAAAGAAAAAAAAATTTTGGCAACAATTTACTATTATTTTCATCATATTTTCTGTCACACACTGGATCGTAAAGGGCTTTCTTACTTTCGGATGAACGTGACATTATAAGCTTCTCGTTTATCGGTTCTTTCCGGTCCAACATCACGAACACAAATGAATATATTTAATCGAATTTTTATTAAACGTGAAAAGAAAAAAGAGAAAAAAGATTTATTTCTTTCAGAACAATGTCATAAATTTTAAATAATATGAAATAAAATAATAACGTAACAAGGTATATTAAACCTATGTAAATAAAATCAAAATTCAAATAATAAAATACGGTTTAAATTCAAGCAACATAATAATGAATACTAACAGTTTACTTTTAGAAAAATAGATTATATCGAAGTAATACTAATTATATTATGTAATTGTAGATTATCGGTTTGATAAAATTGAAATTTTTCATTTAAGAATAAGTATTAAACGTCACGAGACATAATGTAAGAAAGATAGAAAGAGAAAGAAAGAGAGAGAAAGAGAGAGAGAGAGACAGGCAGACAGACAGACAGACAGAAATAGTAAAGGAAGGGTCGGTTTTCAGCCACCCCTAGAACCCCTCCGTGAATATCCGTAGAGAGGGGTTCCTCGCTATCGTACAATCCTCTATACGTTTGCAAACACGCGAATGAACGCGTTACCGTCTTCCATTTGCTATGACGTGCTCTTTTCCACCCTTCTTCAAGGTTATGATTCATCGAACGGAAAAGCCGTGAAAGGCGTTCCTGGATGTCATGCGTCGATGCGAAAGTAATAGAAATTTCCTCTTCCTTCCGTTATCCGTTGTGCGTCTTCTTTTCACAATTTATTATCGTGTTCGACAGATGATCGCATTGTCAAGTAAAAAAAGAGGTGAAACTCGTTCACTTGAATCGAGTTTTCCAACGATTTTCTTTCCCTCATTCTGTGAGATTTCTCGTATGAAGTTCCTTCTCGAATTCGACCAAAATTCGATCATTCCGTTCGGGAAACGTGATCATTCAAGTTACGATAATCCAATGGAAATGTTTTACACGAGTATGTAATACGATTTGTATGTATCACGTGTGATCGTTGATACGGACAGTAGATACCTTGAATATCAAATGAACGATACGTGTAAATCAAGTGAGCGTACGCATCTCTATGCAAATGAACGATACGAAAACAAAAGGACGGAAATGAGGACGAATACTTTTTTTTTAACTCTCTCTTTCTCTCTCTCTCTCTCTCTCTTTCTTTCAACCTCCTTCCCTATTCATAATAATCTAATGGAAAAATCAAGCGACATAATCCATGACCTCGAGAATATTTCTACGAATAACATTCTATATAATATGACGAATGATGAAAAAGGCAATATCTTTCTCGATCATAAATGAAACGATCATGGTTAGGATCGGACTTTGAGTATGACAAAAGTAGGGGAATGGGGGATCAAGGAGAGGGGAAGATCGTAGGCGTGTTCAACGTAACGCGTGCTCGAAACATTATTAGAAATATCGTGGTGATCGTGACTACGAATGGGTGTTCGTGGACGATGGATTATGAGTTTGATGAGTCACGCTCTAGCAGGGATTAAAGTATTCGAAAGGAGAGAAAGAAAGAACGTAAAACGTAAAGTCTCATCTGATATTCCGAAGATTAACGTGTGAGCTGCTAGCACAATGATACATACAAATACCAAAGAAAAGATAATAATATAATCATCATTATATTTTATTTAATTCGCAATTATTATCTAATTGAAATTTATAAAAGTGAAAGTGATAATTGAACTGTTATTAATCTATTGATCTATTTATAAATTTTTAGACGTCACGAATGTGAAGGAAAGAGAAAAAAATGAACAGAGAGAGAGAGAGAGAGAGAGAGAGAGAGAGAGAGAGAGAGAGAGACAGTGGAAGGGTGTCAAGGACGGTAATATACGTATCTTTGGATAACAACCTCGTTGCTATATGTAGATAAAAGATTTTTACTATACATATAACGCTAGGACTTTGTGTCTTTCTCTGCTTTCCGTTAAGATCCTAAGTCGGCGAGTTACGTCATCTTTGAAGCGCCAAAGAGTGCTTCGCTTGTGTCGGTGAAGTTTGTCATCCTGTAATGGTTCTGTCAGTTCCTTCGTCGTAACAATCCTTCTCCTATGGGAAAGCTTTTCCTTCCGTCGACCTATATTTTCTTTTCTTACGAAAAATCAAGAGAGAAGAAAAAGATAGATGGATAGATAGATAGATAGAGATAGAACGAGAGAGAGAGAAAGAGAGAGAAAGAGAGAGAGAAATGGTATTTCCTCTATTCATTTTCAACACCTTTATCAATCGTTTCAACGACAAAATACTTTTTGTCCTGTAAAGATGGAATTTAGTTTCAAGGAGATTCGAGTCTCGTACTTTAGCATCCAGGTTCTTCCAAGGCCGTTTTTCTTGACGTTACAACCAGGGAAATACAACTCTCGTATCAAATAACATTTAAGACAAGAGTGTATGCATAACACCAATCTTATTTTTAGCGTCGAGAGTTTTCGCGCACGGATACTCTCAACGATATCGATACCATTCCATACGCAGAGTGTATCTGGAGCGTAGTAATAAAAGTTTATAGTTCGAACGAAAGATAATTTGAATTTTTTTTGTTTTTCTTCACGTTTTCACATTTTCACAGGTTGGACAGATCAAAATGAAATCTTTTATTATCTATGTTTCTAATTAACGGTTCGACGGATATATTAATGTCGTCTCGACGATTTCATTCGTTTATCAATGATAATGCGTGCACGGGTTAATTAACTATTTTAAAAAGGATTTAAAAAGTTGGACAATAACGGAGAAGCTTCTTTATTATGGTCTCAGCGTTGAGGACACAATGAACGTAATTAAACGAAATCGTTTAATCGGCCCTATGACAAGATGTAGTCAGTCATTTTATTCGTGGACGAGAGAGACTAACGGCGCGAACTCGTTTAATCGACGTGATTGCACTTATGTCAGCAACGAATTCGGTTTTTCCCCCTCCCGCCACCCTCCTCCTTCCTTCCTACTCTCGTTGAGCCTCGATTTATGAGGGCCGATCGTAAAAGACGCGCAACGTACGCCCACGCCGGAAGTCGATGGAAATGAGCGTCGTAAAAGTACATTAAATCGGTTCGTGCGAAATTGAACACACGGAAAGAAGAGAACGAATTGACATGGACTTTTATTCGACGTGACAAATATTATTCCGTCCTGGTGTAATCGCGTGATACTTATTCTTATGCTCTTAGGAGAAAAGGAATTTTGCTCGACGTTTGTTCGTTTTTTTTTTTAAATATTAAAACCATATCTCCTTTTCCTTCTATAAATTTCAACGAAATGTCATCAAAAAAATTAAACGGAATTAAAACGATCATTCCTCCGTGCAAGGATATCCTCGTAAATTTTTTATTTCCTCCTCCTCTCTAGTCTCTCTCTCTCTCTCTCTCTCTCTCTCTCTCTCTGTCAGTTTGTCTGTCTGTCTGTCTGTTTTATATTCGCACAATTATTCCTACAGAGTAGGCAGTAATCGTTCCCTTGAACGACTTTTATCCCAGCAACATATTTCGCGTTAATATTTTTCTCGAGAAAAGAACGTGACGAGCATGTATGTGATACGTGTGCTTAAATATTACAAATAAAACAAAAAAGAAAAAAGGGAAAAAAAAGAATATAAAAAGAAAAAAAAAAGAAAGAAAGAAAGGAATTCGCGCTCGATTTCAACGAAATTTCTCCTTCCATTGGACTTTCCTCTGGCATTTCTCTCTCTTTTTTTTTTTTTTATATTTCCTGCGAACGATAAAAATCAATGCTGTGCCCAGAGATGATTCGTAACATTTTGAAAGTAGTAACGTTCGTTATTTCAACGAAGAGGATTCGATAGTGATGGCTCGTACTCGATATCTCGAAATTTCGTTTTCAAGTGGCATCGAAAGTGGATTGAGTGTAGCATGAACGAGAGAAGAGTAGAGGAGAGAAGAAGAGGAAAAGGGTGGGGGATGTGTAAGGGAACACTAGAGCATTGCAAGCATTACAGGATCGTATTGTTGTCGTTTGAGAGCCATGCCTAGCTGCGTGTGTACGTGTTTACACGCTCATAATAAATGCGAGCGTTTTCGTCCTTTCCTCGCACTGGCCCCTCGAGAGTATGTTTATGAGAGAGCATGCAACGCGTTTAAGAGGGAGGAAGCGAGAGAGAGAGAGAGAGAGAGAGAGAGAGAGAGAGAGAATGAAAGAGGGAGAGTCGCTCGATACACTCTAGCAGCCCTCTCGAATTACAAATCTCGAGGTATGCCTTGCGTGTAACCCTGTCGAGATTAGCTTGATTTTTTTTTTCTCTTTTCAAAATACGATCGTTTAGATAAGATAACCAATGAAAATTATATAATCATTTCAATAGCTAAGTTCTTTAAGAAACATGATTTGCTTATGTGAGAACGATCGATATGGAGAAATTATTCGATAGATTGTATAAACACTAGATCGTTCGGGTAATAAAAGCGTATCATGTTCTACTCGTTCATGGATTATATTTTCTCTCAATAATTAATCTATATCGTATCTATCAGTCGTTTTTTTGATTTTTCCTTTTTCGTTCATTTTTTAATATCTCATGCCTACGCTTTGAAACTCGAATCGAGAGAGTTAATGTATTCATCGAGGCATATATTATTAATGCCTGAATTTTCTCTATTTTTATGGTAGTTAAAGTAAATTTTATTAAATAGATATTTAAATTGAAAAAAAAAAAATCTTGTATCATTACAATATGGACTTTCATATTCTATCGTCTTCGAATATCATGAATGTTTTTATTGATTATTTCATAGAATTGTTATCAAACATGAGAGCAATGTCAACGTGGAAAACTCTTGGCAACAAACCTCCCACATTGGTCCAAATGTTCGATCAAAGTTGAAAACAATTCGGATTGACATATACGAACGAAGAGAAGTTGGTTAGAATTTGAAGGCGAGAATCGTGTTGGTGTTCTCTCCTCTTCGCTTTGGATTTCATCGGATGAGAGGCAAGAAGCGAGTAACTGGTCGGGTAGAGAATTTCAAGAGAATTTCCGGTAGTTCCTCGTCGAACGACGATCTCGACGACGATCCTAGCTTTACGAGTTTAGTCGTATCTAACCGAACCAAAAGCTTGTCTCTCATCTTTGAGGAAGAACGCCAGTCAGAAAATTTTGAGGATTCTCTATAAGACTATATGTCCCGTCTCTTCCTTTTACTTCCATTTCATTACACTCTTTGATCCTTTGAAATATCGAAGATCAAAAGATCAAAGTTTCAATCTCGAGTATTATAACGTTATTTTCAAATTTATCCTCAATTTTATCCATTTTTTGTATACGATTGAAATTACATATCAAAGAAACATTTACGTGACTCATATTTTGTGATATATATATATATATATATATATATATATATATACACATATATATGTAGGGGGTGTGTGCTCGTATGTGTGCGTGCGTATGTGTGTGTGTATGTGTGTATAGACAAGCAAAAAACTGATATTTAAAAAAAAGCGTCCTTATAGTACTCACCGAGATGATTAAAAAATATGTAATTAACATGGGTCCTAAAATTAATCTTTTCGATGTTAATGAATTTTTATTATTCATGAACTTTTGATAACATAAGTGAATTCCTTGGCAACATATCGAATATACACAGAGAAATTTGTTTAGAAATACATTAATTAAGGTTTGTCAAAATATTGTTTATTATGCAAATACATAAAGTTTATTATGCAAATAAGCAAAAAACTATTACCGATATAATAATAAAATACGTTTATATTTTATATTTGACCTACTTATATTTACCTAATATACCTATATTTTATATCATATATTATTCCTTGACGAAAAATCGCTTTAAGTTAAATTAACATTTTCATTTTTCACGTTGGAAATTTGGAATATTATATTCGATGGAAAAATATGTTCCGGTTTGTGTTGAATTTTTCAAATCGTCGAGTCTTCGTCGATAAATTGTATTCACTTCCATTTTAGATAGGTACATAAGAGATGACTAGAAAAACGTATTCACATAAATTAGATAGTCGAGAATCTAATTTTCGACACAAAACCGACTGCGCCGATTAATCACTGTAATTTTCTCTCTCTTTCTCTCTCTCTCTCTCTCTCTCTCTCTTTCTCTTGTTCTCTCTCCCTCTTTTTTCTTTTGTTCTTCTTTTTCTTTTCTCTGCCAAGCGGATCGAATTTTCTACTTGCGGTACGACAGTCCCACTTTCTTCGTACTTTTGAATTACGCGGGAAGTCAAGTGGCGATCGTCTCGCTTTCCCTGGCTCGAGTTTCTTCTTCTCCCTCGCGCGTCTTTACGTCATTAACCGAGATCACCAAGGAGATAGGAAAAGACAAACGGTCGGCGATCAATCGACTTATAATTTTTTCTTCGTCGAGTTGGAAGCCGAGGAAACAAATATAAATCATTGATCTAACCCGGTGAATCCAGTTGGAAAAGGCAACCCTTTCTCTTTACCATTCTTATTAGATTGGCATCGATTATTTATACATAGACATATGTATGTATATGTACATACATATACGTCCCCTCTAATGTATACGTGATACGCGTGAAACGCGAAAGCGAACGCGGCAAACAACGTAATCGGCCATTAGCGTCGCTCGTAAAGCACGATACGCATTCCTGTTTATTGTCGTTTAACATGCGCAACGCATTAAAATCGATAATCTCTTGTATCGTATTTACGAATATAAAAGAATATTTTATATAATTTACATATAATACTTTACAATGATTTCGCGGGGACAAAAAGATGGACGAATTATGTCAGGAAAAAAAAACCCCAAAAAGAAAGAAGAAAAAGAAAAGAGAAGGAATGAAAGGAAGAAAGAGAAAAAGGACAATGTAGAAGGTAATAAAAATTGTCAACGCAACCGGAGAATTGTCGAGACTTTAATCTGGTACTTCTCCGCGCCTTTTTCGTCGTTGAACGTTAATTAATATTGCGGTTTCTCCGCTGTCTCTCTCCCTCTCTCTGATAGCTATGGCCGTGACGATAGAGGAGAGGCAAATGACAGAGAGGGAGAGAGGTAAACCATAGAGGCAGAGAAATTCCCTTTGTAACCGAAAACTCGATATTGCTCGGCTTAATCATGCTTAAATGCATCCTCTCGCTTCCTACCAAGCGAATATTCATTCCTGGTCTCTCACTCTCTCTCTTTCTCTCTCTCTCTCTCTCTCTCTTTGTCTCTCTCTCTCTCTCTCTCTTTATCTATCTATCTATCTATTTCTATCTCTATCTCTATCTCTCACACTTGTGACAGAGCAGGAGACGATCGAAATACGTTGATGGAGCACGATATCGCTTCGGTTTCCGTATCTCCATGAGCTTGTGGTCTCCTTCGTATCATTATTAACGAACCAATTAGCGCTTTCCATTAGTCCGTCGGACGCAGGTACACGCACTATGGGTATTTCGTTATGCTCGTGGACCGAACAACGTCCTCTCCTACTGTGACGGAAAATCATTATACATAAATGTAAATCGTAACGAGATACATTATTTTATTCTTATTGAAATCTTTATTATCGATATGTTTTTAATTTTATTCGTACAATCGAAAATTATTTCTTTACTTTTTGTTTCCCTTTCATATATCCTCGTTTTCATTTCTCTCCATTTATATCTTCTCAACCTTTATCATTCTCTATCTGTCCTTACGCGCCAATCTTGTTTCTTAGACATATATCGTATTGCATGGTTCATTGAAGTACGAAATACACGTGCCCATCGATTAAAAAATACAAGCATTTGGTTACGATAGAATCTCGGTGGAATAAAGAGCTAAGAGTAATTCCACGTGTTATGTATATATATATATATATATATATATATATATATATATATATATATATATATATATATATATATATATGTTCGATATGCCAATCTCGGAAAAATACACACACATATGTATGTATATGTATGTATGTATGTGTGTATATATATATATATATATACCGCATTTTCCTGCTTTTCTCACGTTGAATTGTTTTAACGAACGAAGTTCTTGTTTTCTTCTTTTTTCTCTTTTTTTTTCCATTGTTAAACGCAAATACGGAAAATACAGGAAATTGGAACTCAGTTGAATGATATTTTTTATTAGGATATTCATGGTTACTTCATATTAGCTCGTGCACGTATATTACCTTGTTCTATTGGCTTATATCTTTCTCTCTCTCTCTCTCTCTCTCTCTCTCTCTCTACTTTTTTTTTCTTTATCATGGTTTCTCTTTTTTGTATACCTAGCACGAAAGTCAATGTAATCGTAAAAAACAATCGGCGCTACGTAAAAGGTTCGATCTTCGGTGCGTTTTCCATTATTCCTCTTCGCACACACGTGCAGACAATGCCGAGTACGTGGCACGCGTAAATATACGACGACGACGACGACGACGACACGACATGAACTCGCATGCAACCGTGAAGATTGATTTCCGGTGCGTATCTGTGGTCGTTTGTCAAATCATTTTCGACCGCCCGCGCTGCGAACGATTTCGTGGTCCAATGCTTTGGTCCAGACGTATTTCGAAATATTTTTAATGGTCGCGTCTGAGTGATCTTGGAAAAGTCATTTAAAATTAATTTACAATTTACATAGACGACATAAAAGGAGAAAAAGGTTCTTCGAATTACTTACCCTTTTCTTCTTTTCTTTTTTTTTATTCTCTCGAGTTCAATATTACAAACATGTACATGTGGTTACGTATAAATAATTAAATTCAATTTAATTCCAAAGGAATAATTTTAAAACCCAGTTCACGATTTCTCATAAAAGGTAATACTTGCTTCGAGACGATATTCTCTATACAATATATCGTCTGCATAGAGATACCTATATATGTACATACATATATATATATATATATATACACATACATACATACATATACATACATATGTGTGTGTATTTTTCCGAGATTGGAATATCGAACGCGTACATGTGTATATTTTCGGTTAGTAGTAGGCACTGGCCTAATCCAAGGCACATTGTTCGGGCTCAGGTCGTTCTTTTAAAAAAAGAATCGTCTCGGAGCTTGGCTGTGCACAACGAGACGAGAGGAATAACGATAGTCGAACGAATTGATTTTTCGCGACAGCTCGAATCGACGTAGTCAATATAAAACCGACGTAAAGAAGATATCTCCATATTCCGTCGTTCGTTCTTTTCCTTGACATTTTTATCGCTTTAAAAACAAACGGCGATAAAACGGGCAATTATTTTACGATGAGATCTGATCAAGCCATGTCTACTGCATCTCCGTCATTTTTCCGATCATTACGGTAACGCGAACTGTAATTGACAGATTAGAGTGGCTCCTCTCGATGGGCTTTGTCAGGATCGATATTTACGCATCGTCGAATAGACGAAACGAATCGTTTTACAGATGTCATTTTTCGAGACCGTCAATTTCTATCATCGTCCCGAAAATCATCGTCCCTTTTCTCACTTCCCTCGATCATTCTATGATCATTACGAATGATAATATCGATTACAATCGAACGAAGTTATAAGTTGTTAATCCTTAATCCCTAATTACATTTTCTTCGGTACTTTCATTCCCTTTTCCTTGATTTTTTTATTTCCCTTCATGTTCCTTCTTTTTGTCTCTCTTTATAGCATACTGGTCGTTCTCTCGTCAGTTTCCATGAGGACGAAAACTGCTGTCCTTTTGTGCGTGCGGAATTAGTTTCTCTCCTACCAGACTCGTCCATTTCGTCTTCCACATCCTTCTCTTTCGAGAGCTTACCCGTTGATCTCGAACCCGTTTTGGAAAGCTTTGCTCACTGTAAGCTTTCATCGCGGTACGCTTCGTTCTCAAAGTTTGTTCTCATTTTTTAACTGTTTTTCCGCGACATATATATTCCACCTGCTTGAAATGATTTCATTTATCTGCAGTGAACGAGAAAACGAATTGAATGCTTTTGTACATTAAGCGTCCACCATATTCTTCTTTTCTTTTCTTTTCTTTTTTTCTTTTTTCATTTTTTTCTTTTCCTTTTTTTTTAATCCCCTTTTTCCGATATAAAAAAGAAGTCTCTGAAGAGAGATGGATAAAGATGGATTGAGAACTACGTTTCTTTGTTTATTTATTTAGCCGTTTGTTTATTCGCATTGCGATGGGTTAGAATGGTAGGAGATGGGAGTTGATGCGCGCATACGCCGTTCCTACGGGATCGATACTCGCGCTTTACTCTCCGAGCCCGTCGCCAGAGGAGACGCGAGATTCCCGGGAAAATTGAAAGGCGATAGAAGGAATATCTATGCGCCTATTACCACAGAGATTTACAGTTTCACGGTTAGTTTCAAATTATTCTGTACGTAATAAACTTGCCTTTGGAGAAGTTTCTAAAATTTCATTCAGTTTACTTCGCAAAGATTGAGTTTCTCGTTTGTATAATTATTTAATATTTATGAAAAAGGTCATTTGAAAGTGGATTTCTTGAGTTTTCCTCACTCGTAATAAATTATATTTTTCTCTATTTATTTCAAATATTATTAATTTACAAAAAGGATTATAATGTATATATTATACTTTGTCAACGTTTTCCATAAGAGAAAGCTCTTTAAAATCTTCGTACTCGGTCGGTTCGTCTCTTGAGCCGAGTAACCGCGTTAAGACAAACAGGCCTAATCGCGTTAATGGTGGCTGTTAAGTCGGTCGTTAAGTAGCTACAATGTATCACGGTATCGTCTAACATTTCGCTTCAACATACGAATTTCTCATGGACGATCGATTAAGTTAAGATATTCAGAAAATGATTCTAATAAAAACATTCTTTATCTTCGAACAGTTGGATAATTTCAACGAAAATGTCGAAACATCTAATACCGATGTCTATTTTCTAATCAACGAATTTACGAAATGTTATTTCAGCTACGCATTATATTTCATGAAAAGTCTTTACGACGATACCTCAAAGTTCTCGAAATGTTTTTATAAACGGGTCGCATTTGGTATCGCATTCCTTGCATAAACATATTCCAAGTTTAATTGGATTGTGTAACACGAATGGCTCTTATTTTATAAGTGCTCCTTCTTATTCATTCCCGTTTGTTCTAGCGACTTCAGCATAATCGCCAAGCAAGCGTACCAAACGTCTGCAGTTTCTGAGAAGAACCGCCTCTGAAACGCATACGTTTTGCAATCGTAGGTTCAACGCGTCCGAACGTAACATCACGTACTCGTACTCTTGCCGCGACGTAGAAGATACAGCGGCTGATCTAACCGATAACAACGCGAGCTGGATAATTTTACTTTGGTTAGATATTTTCTTTTTTTTTTTTTCTTTTTTTTTCTTATCTTTTTTTTTCTTCCTTTTTTTTTATCTACCGAAAAGAAGAATCGAGTAAATATGTAAGAGCATACGTTTCTTTCTTTTCAAAAAATTCATTATTTTACGCGCGCTCTTCTATAATCGATAATATAATTTTCTCTCGATAGTTTTAATTAATTTCAATTAAGTTATCTTCGTTAGATATTTTGAGAACGATAAAATTATATCGACGGGTAGACAAAAAGTTTACCGATCCTTTCTAAAGGATCTATCCCTTTAATGGGACAAACTTGGACGCAACGAACGTATGTGAACTTTCGGAGGAAGTACGACGTAAATTGAAATGAAATTTTGTTAGGTGGAAAGAAAGATCGAAGAAAAATAAAGAATCGGTCAGTGAACACGCGATTCCTCTTGCGTTTCTCTCACGCGAGCGATGAAGCTGTTGCAATTTTAAGCGTGGCTTCTTCTGCAAGAATGAACGGCTTTGACGTTCATTTGAATTCGAATCATGCGACTCTCGGCGTGGTACGCGATCGAGCGTGCCGCTCGGACGACAATTCTGCTTGGACTGCTTATCCTTTTCAAGAATCTTCCTCGTAAACATGTCGTGGCATAGGAAAGAAATGAATTTTGAATGATTTCTAAGATATCAGAATAATAATTTCAAAATTGAAACTTCATTGTCGTGCAAATAATACATAAACTGACGAACTTGTCATCTGTGTATAGTCGATTGTACGAAAACAAATTTTACGTTATTTATTTTATAATTAAATGGGAAAAGTTCATTGAAATAATTAATAAATAGATGGTTCAACGATGCGAAGAAAAGTTATAAATAAAAAAAAAAACAAAAAAAAAAACAAAAAGAAAATTAAAAAATTCCATTGTTCGATTTACTCAGACAATTTTAAAGAGTCCGATAAGAAATTTATTAAAATATACGTAAATACATTTATAATCAATCGCTACGAAGTCTTTACTATTTTCTTTTTATTTTTTCTTTTTCCTTTTACTTTCGAAATGTTGCAGCTCATTAACTATCCAATTATTCGCCTCGCAATCGATACTTCTCTATTCGAATGTTCGGCTCGTTATAAATCTATTTAATAATAATTATTGAGCAGGCAAGGTGAATGACCGACGTAAAGGCGATCGATGGAATGCCACGAAAATTATCGCTTCGTGTTTCGTGCTAAACCAAGATGACGAGTTTACCTTTTGCCGGCGAGAGTGAGTCTCTGATATTGTAAGTACGAACGTAATCGCTCGAACGATTGAGTCACGTACGAGTTAAGCGCGAAACGGGCCATTACGCGAATGGCTCACTGCTATAATCGATATACCTACTTCCTATATAAACGTGCGACGAGAGATTTTACTTGGCAAAGATCAATTCCAGTCCCTATGTGAATTGAACGAATGACTTCTTCTTTATCGTACCCTGTTCCATTTGAAAATGGTGTCGAGAAAGAGAATTGAACCTTTTTCACTGTAACATTTATTTATTACATTTTCATATTTAGAAAAATGAGGTCTCGTTTTTATTTAATTAAATTATATTTTGAGGTATTCTTTTTTGTTCTTTTGTTTTTAGAAACATAAGATCGCTCGATATTTTTATTTAAATGTACAAAATTAAATCGCACGGTTATAAAATTTTCAATTATTGTATAAATAGTTATTTTCAATTTATTCTCAATAATTTTCAATTATCGTATGAATCGTTTTTCGTATTTTTTATTTTACTCCCTTTTCTTTTCTCGAGATCACGTGCAATTTTGTGTTTCAAACGTGTAACACGTTCCGTATTGAACGATTGTTCTCAGTTTATTTTCTACGTTGCAGAACTATTTTTATCAACGCGGAATTAGGCTCGAACAATTTCGAACGAGGACGAACTAGGAGTGCCACAGGAAGCTGTCAGTATTGGTCGTTCAACGAAATGAAAGCTTTCCTTGGCTGGTTTAGCTCAACGAGACTGATATTTCCTTCGAACGACGCGCGTTTCGTATATACGTATAATACGAGGATTTTCGTAGATCGTTGACCTTTCGAAACTCCGCATGGCCTTAGTATGTTTTCATTTTTAAACTTATCCAAGCGTGACGTCGTGCGACGTTAATGTCGCCGCTTGGAAGAATAGTGCTTTATCATGGGACGTCGCGTCGAAGAAAGTAGAGATCGATGTGTCGAGATTACGATTATTCATTGCAGTTGCGAGATATTTTTTCTTTACCACGGCCGCTATTTATTTCATTCTCCTCTCCGATCGATTGTCTTCAAAGTTTAAAAATGTCATAGCACGTATGAAATCAATCGAATTTACTTTGAAAATTTTATTAATCGAAAAAAGAAAATTCTTATTTGAATTATTTTTTGTTTAATCTTATTTTTCAATAAAACTCGAAACAACAATATATGTATATATATGTATATATATATTTATGTATGCATGTATACATCTTTGTATATGTGTATGTATATATGTACGTACATACGTATTTATTATTTTTCATATTTCATTCTTCGAATAGCCATGGTCGTTTCAATGATCACACCTTCACTTACATAGTAATCATGTACGACTCACTTGATGTTTAAGCCGCTCTGATCTTTTATTAAGAACAAGTTTGTAGTCCTACATTTACTCGAATTATTGATCTTTGTCGTATGATCTTTGCACGTAACTTTTTTCTTTTATATCGATCTGAAAGAGAGTGCACAATTTTCATTATTTTATTCCTTTTTTTACAAAAATTTAAAATTTTCTAAAATAAATAATTATATCAGATAGGAACCGATCACGTAACAAAAATTCTCTAAAAAGAAAATGATCCAATTTATTCCCATTTAGTATAACATTATATGAAGTAAAACAACGAATCTTATCGGATGGTCAAATGCTGCTATAGTCGTTGTTGGTTATATTTACCCGTTCCATTTAACTGCATAATGCATGTGCATCAACCCCGTTGCACTGTTTTAATCTCCCGAGCGCAGGAGGCACCCTTCCGCACCAGGCAAAGGTTTCGCATGCGTAACTAAAGCCTCTCGAGGGTCACGCGGCAACTGCTTCTGAATATATAATAAAAAGAAAAAAAAAAGGAAAAAACGTTCCTCTCTTCGGCGATAACGACCTTAAAAGAAGAGGAGCGGTGGGAAAATAAGGGATACAAGAAAATAGGGCACCTGTTTCATATATTTCCATTTGTCTTTTCTTTCTTCACGTTGAATCATCGATTAAATAACGATTGGATTACTGAAAATAAAAGTTTACGTATATATCGTTATTGAATGGTATATATCGTATTAGATGAATACGTGTTTATTAAAAAAAAAAAAGAAGGAACCTACGATCTTTCTAAAGAATAAAATAAAATCTATTTTTAAAACGTCATAAACATTCATAAAACGTCATTTTGCAAACTACTTACAAATTCTGTAACATTCATTGACTTCGATATTGTATGTTAATCAATTATACATAATAAAAGATTTAATAATCGTACAATATTGTTATATAATGTGGCTATATTATCATTAGTCAGCTAATTTAAAGGTTCAAAATTGTATGGGTTTTGTTATTGTTTTTGACGGATCGTTCAAGGATCGTTAATTACATGAAATGGAGAAAGTTCAATAATAGTAGAAACAAAGCCTGTCCGCACTTGTAGGCTTGCTTGCAGTGAAATGGACAGTTTGAATGGGTCACTCTCTGTCTCTATCTCTCTCTCTCTTTCTCTCTGTCTCTCTCTCTCTCTCTCTCTCTCTCTCTCTTTCTCTTTCTCTTTCTCTCTCGTCCATACGTTCGTGCTTTCTCCAGCTACTTCCGGTTCGCGCCGTTCGAGATCTTCCAACATAGAAAATCTTTCCTCCACCTTGTAAACTGACGTTTCAATGGGTACCTACCGAGTAAAAAAAGGAGGGAGCGAGAGAGGGAGGGGGAAGGCCGCGAGCCGAAGCGGAAAGCGCTTTTGACTTTTCTTTTTGGCGAAGCGATCTTGATAACTTTACCGTAAACGTGGCGCATCGTCATTGTTGCTGCAGCAGAAACGGAGTTAGTCTAGCTAACTGTTGGTTTGAACGTCGATGGGTATCGTTATTTATTAGCGCTCGAAACAAAGTCGAAGGAAGAAAGAAAAATAAACGCGAAGAAAATAAATAAAGAAAGAAAGAAAGAAAGAAAGAAAGGAAAAGAAAAGAAAAGAAAAAAGAAAGAAAAGGAAGAAAAAGTAAACGTTCTAACGGTGTGCCGATAAGCGTATGAATCAAGGTGCTGGTCTCTCTCGAGTTCGGTTCGTTCGTTCGGAGAGAAAAAAAGAAAAAAAAAGGTAAGCTTCTCTCTTTCGTTAGAGAAAATATCAGTTGACTAAAATGGCAACATTCACGGACTGCTACTTATTCCAGCGCGCATCCCTTTTCCACAATGCTATCGCGGATCGATACTCTCGAGGGTTGTAGACATACTTACTTAAACGAACACGCTCACGCATATATGTATATGCATATATATATATACACATGTATAGAATAGCATATAGTCGAGCATACGTTAAAGTAGCATTGAACGATTGTGCGCCTACATTGGTAGAGATGGTCGAAATTCTACAGGGAGCGAAATTACAAGCGCAACGACGAAGAGAGGTATTTTACGTGAGGGTTCGCGTACGCGAACTATACCAATAGGGGATAAAAGGGGAGAAGGGATGACAGAGAAGGTTGCCCCGCTAGGGGAATACATATGCGATTCAATAGAAACGGGTTGTGCATGTTATAAAATACACGAATAAAGGGATGAAAGCTACTCTCTCTGTCCGTCTATCTGTCTGTCTCTCTCTCTTTCTTTCTTTCTTTCCATCATTCTTTTCTCTTGAAAATGAATAAGAGGATTTTCTTTCTTTTGCACTTCAGTCTAATGCAACTCTCTTTTTCTCTCCGTATATACTAGGTGTCTCAGAATAAGTGGGATATATTTTATGGATGACTTTGGCACATCTTATATAGCTGTAGAGAATTTTGTATCCTAATAATTCTTTCGTTAGACGGATGGTAGTGTCGTCATGAAAGAATTGAAAAAAAAGTTTCCAGTAAATTCGAGCAACATCTGGACACACGGAGAGAACGAAGACGATCATTGGTAAGACATCTGCGGGTTTGTAAATATTCAGATGCGAGGAAGCCGTTTCGAATATCCCTTGTGAAAAAGTAAGCAGATAGAATTTGTCATTGAAAATCAAATTCGTTGTAATTCGAGAACAGAATCAAATAAGACGTACGTTTATATGAATTTATTTGTCTTTTTTTTTTTATTGTCTAAATGCATTGGAATCACTTCTAAAATATTTCCGAGTTTCTGAGACACACTGTACGTACGTATCTTGTTTGGAAAATGTCGATTGCCTTCGCTCGTCTTTTATTCACTTTATTTCTTTCTTCGAACGCGAATTATGCTAATTGTAAGTTCGACGTTCGAAACGACACATAAGTTACTTATTTACCTCGTCGAAATTAATGTATTCAACCGTCGAAGCTATCATATTTTTATTACGTGTTAGCAACTAGTTTTAATAAAAAAAAAAAACAAAAAAAAAACAAAAAAAGAAAGAAGAAAAAAAAAGAAAATTACTTTTCATTTCGTTCTTCGAAAACAAAAGGAAAAAACGATCGTGGTAGTGCACGATCCTTCGCAAAATTTCGAACGTTTCCAAGAGCGTGCACGTCGAGGCCATTGCAATTTTCATCGATACGATCTGGGCACTGAGCGTGAAGCCAGGCCCCGTTTCCTGTCCGGAATCGTCGAGCCGATTTCGAACCGGTCGTTCGGCTGCACCCTGCCGAGACCTTCTCGTTTCTTCTCCTCCTCCTTTTTCTCCTCCTTCACTGTCGATTCATAACTTTATTTCCGTTTTCTATTCTCTTTCTTTCCCATCTCCTTCATTCTTCCTTTTTCTCTTCTTCTTCTTCTTCTTCCTCTTCTTCCTCCTTCTCCTCCTTTTCTTCTTCTTCTTCTTCCTCTTCTTCCACCTCCTCCTACTCCTCTTCTTCTTCTTCTTCTTCTTCTTCTTCTTCTTCTTCTTCTTCTTCTTCTTCTTCTTCATACACTCTGTCGTTTTCTCGTACCATTGTTTCTAAAGATAGTCAAAGTAAACAACGAAGATTAATTTCGATACCTACTTCCTCCCTTCTTCAAACTATTAATAGTTGCTTTTTTTTTTAGAACATGAAAAAGGGATCGATCCTTGTCATTTTCATGAAAAAAATTTTGACAATTCGGTCGAGTTATTTTGATTTACTTTTATGTATTGTATTTGCAATAATAACTGCAATACAATGCTATAATTAAAAATCGTTAAAAAAAATATATATATATATGTATGTATGTATGTATATATATGTGTATATCATATAATAACAATTTTTAATACGAACGTGGATTGTAAACGACGTGATATGGCAATTTATTTGCAAATAATTCCATTGGAAAACGACTACATTCAAAATATCCATTTGTACGAATGAAATCTGTTATTATTCGAAAGCATATCATGAATGTTGAATAAAATCAAATATCACCCTGCAAAGTCCTTTTACGTGATGTTTTCGGTAATGGAAAAAAAGGACGCGTAAAAGATAGAAGATAAAGTGTGTGAAGGACAATAATAATAAAGGAAAAGGATGAATGAAATAAAATAAATAAAAAAGAAAAGAAAAGAAAAGAAAAAAAAATTTACAAGAAGCAAAATAAAAAATTAAAAAGAGAAAAAGAAGGAAGAAGAAAATCTGGGAAGGTATTACTCGAACGATCACATGCCGGCTATTTATTCTTCGACTCCTGTTTACGTGGGCGCGCCATTGCTCCGTTGTCTCTGTCCTTCTCTTGGCACATACGCGCTGGAACGCATTGTCCTCGACAAAGACGGGAAATAAATAAAGACGATGTGTTAGTGCTATATGCGTTGTATGTGTGTATGGTAGTAAGGAAGAAGAGGAAAAGAAGAAGAAAAAAAAATGAGAAAAGAAAATGAGAAAGAGCTGTACGACAAACTCGGACACACGTCAAAGGCCATCGCTTTGCTTTGTCCATGGTGAGATAAGAGCAAAACTCGGAGAAGACGTCGTCGTATGTTTTACAAGAAAAAGAGAGAGAGAGAGAAAGGGAAGTTCGAAGGAAGAGCTTTCATTCGTTCACTTGCGTACGTGTATCATGCATAAGGAAAAATTCCACTTAAAAATTCTCTACCCCCCCCCCCCCCCCCTTCGTCCCCGCGTTGCAACTCAAACAAATATCTTGTCGAAATCAAGCTGGTATATCGCCTTTGAAGTTCTCTTTAGTACCTCCCTGCTTGCTTCGAACGAAAAGCAGTCTATCCTATACTATCGCGTGAAAACCCGGATGCGTTCCACCTGCTATCGTTCCTTCGACACCGAGTACTTACAGCTTCGATAAATTTTACTTTTATCTTATGTTACTTTCTTATACGTTATTTTGTTCTTTTTTCATTTCTTTCTTTCTTTTTCTTTTTTATTTCTCTTCTTTTTTTCTCTTTTTTTTTTTCTTTATATTCTTTTTAAAAATGTAATTAACGCTATAATTTTCAATGTGTCCGTTTTAAAGAGAAAAGACTTTAACCTCTTTCTTTCCTTTCGTTCGACCAATTAAAACGACGTGCGAAGGACGCCTGAAAAAGAATTTAACGAAAGAAATATATATGTATGTATGTAGATGGATAAAGTCATGCAATTGTTCTTTAGTTCTCTTTCTTTGTCTTTCTTTCTCTCTCTCTCTCTCTCTCTCTCTCTCTCTCTCTCTCTCTCTCTCCCTCGGTTTTTTCTCTGTCTTTCTTAGTTACACCAAGAACGAGTAATTATCATCGGCGTTGGTATAATTGCGACAGAAGGCTCTCGCGTAATTGCTATAAAATGTTCATCTCATATATAAGACATTATTTTTATGCGTCGTTTCACAAATATCATTTCGTTTGAGTATTTCCCTTTTTTTATTTCTTTTTTTCTTTTTTTACAGGTATCTCACACTACGTATTAACTTTACGCGAATGAATTAATTTGAAACAACGTCTTCACAGTAAGCTCGAATAACAACGAATCGTCTTCTCCCTCATGTTCTTGACACGAATTACTTTATCTCCTCCTTTTCCGCTCTCCGCTTCTAACAATGATTACCTACTTTAAACAGATTCGTCCTAAATTTTAACTAACTAACTTCGTTATCGCGCCCCCGCGATAGGTAACTAGCTATCTCCTAGTTATATCTAATGCCGTTAAGACAATCTCTCTGTGTGCACGTCCTGCAATTTCTATATTACGTCGAATTGAATCGTCGTTTCAATTTGCGACAGTATCGTTGCATAGAGAAATATTTTTTTCTTCCTTTCGAACTGTCTTACGGAATGGAATAAGAACTAACGTCTGTCTCTTTCTCTCTCTCTCTCTCTCTCTCTCACTCTCTCTCTATCTATCTCTCTTTATCTATCTATACGGATATGTACTTGCTCGAATCGTTCTTCGTTTTATCGCGATCGATCCTATTCGCGAGGATCGTTCGATAATCTTAAAACGCGTTGAAACTTTCGAATGTATATATTTGTCAGGTTAATCTCTCTTGATAGTAGGAAAGTAATAGATAGAAAGGAAAATGTCTACGTAATTCGACATTCCGCAAAATCCATTCGATGCAATCGCATGATAGTTTATTTATAATGAAATTAAAGGCGATCACGATGCACTTCCAATTAGCAGTTAGAGCCACGAATGGGAAATTACAAGAACAAACCGTCGGAATGTAATTTCGATGTAAATTCACCGGTATCTCATTGCGCACAGATCCTTCCCTCGGAAAATCGTAATTTCAGAGACAGAAAAATTCTCTCTCTTTATCTATCTATCTTTCTTTCTCATTTTCTATGTTACTAGTCGGCAATTAATTTTACAAGCGAGATCCACGGAAAAAGTCTGATATGGCTTCCTCTCACATCGTGATTTTCACGTTACGATTCTTAACTAGCCGTACCGACGTAAAACTAGCCTCGATCGGCTTTGAATTATTATTTTTTCCCTTTTATATATATATATATATATATATATATATCTTTCTTTTTCATTTCTTCTTTTTTCTATTTCAGTTTTCATAATTATATTCTATGTTTCATATTCATAATCATATTCATAATCTTATCGGCGTAATATTCAATAGGATTCGTAGTTAACAATCGTAATTAGTAACAACTCCTAGATGCGAAGTTGATTCTACTTATTGCAACCATCGCTCCCATAAACTTTTACGTATCTTCTATTTAGAAAAGTATTACAAGAATATCCATAAGAACGAACTGTTTAAATTCAAATATACGGAGGATTAATAATTCGATCGAGTTTTGCGAGTACTTTAACTTATAATATGAATAAATGTAACTTAACCTGAATGATAAATTCATTTAAAAGGAAGGAAATATTCATGTAATATACCATTTTCATAATGTTCCTCTTTCCAAACTAAAATTAAACTTCATTCTATCCGAATGCAGAAAATGTTGGCTCATTCGTAGAATAGAAAATAATTCAGATTCAGTCCAGTAGAAAAGCCTGGACTTTCGTGATAACTCGCGCTCGGATGAGATTTATTCGTAAAAATCGGTAGGAAGGGAATGAAGTAAAAAAAAAAAGAAAAAAAGAAAAAAAGAAAGAGAAAAGAAAAAAGGGCGTCATCTCGCTTCCCTAATGATGGAACGTAAGTATATATACGTATATATATATATGGATATATATATATATATATATCCATATAATATGTTTGTATGTATGTATGTATGTATGTATATATGCATGTATATATGTATGTATATATGTTCCGAAGGTCCCTCCATGCTCGTTGTTCGTCGTCGCGTGGTTATTTGAGGAAACTGGGTGAATGCACGGTATTCGCGGCATTCCCTTTTTATGGCGTACCGTCGTGAATTCCAAGTTGACAGTACTCGAGTGTCTACGTTCGAACGAGTCTGAAATTATTCTATGTCTACGAGATTCGTTCGCGTAGGAGGGAGCGTTGAAGTCAAAAGAAATCCTCTAAAGGTTCATACAAAAAAATTGTTTTTCATTTGTTTATACAAATTAATTAACATATTTAATAAGTACACAAAGCTTACGTCTTTCTTTCCACGAAGACATATATATATACAATATTTCTATTTCTATCCAAATGAAGGGTGTTATTAGATACGACGATACGAAAGATAAAAAAAATGTCTTTTTTCTTTTTTTGGAAATAATTTTTAATATCCAAATATTTATACGTTTCTACGTATAATATTAACATTGATTTACTATACCATTCGTATTATATTAACATTGGTTTACTATATTCCGTCGATCGGCAAAACATAAAATTCTTCTAGAAGTTTAAACGAAAAAAAAAATATGGAATCATAATTAATCTTGAAACATGTTCGTTCTACCTGTCTCGTTCTTTTTGGAATTCCATTTGTCGTACAAAGATGGACAAGACTACCGAAAACGGAATGCTTCTTCTTAGCTGATTCGACGAGATAGGTATAAAGAAAAGGAAGTCGATAAAGAGAATACCGGGTTAAGACTCAAGCTGATGCGAATTAACGTGCAAACGAGACGACGTGCCGAGCTTCTGGCACATCGGAAACCTGGCGATCGTCCTCGTTAACATTGCAAATCCACTTGGCGCGAACACTTTTTACAGAGTTAATTTCACTCTGCAATGCAAATATCAGGCCTCTCTTAGGTCCGATGCTGAGCCACCGTCGCCGTCGCCTCCATCGTCGCCGGCGTCGTTGGATTTACCAAATACTCGTAAGAAAAAGCTCGACGATTTGAGAATGACGGAGTCATCCTTCTCAAATCCTCTTCCTTATTCTTTTCATCTTTTGTCTCTTCTTGTTCCTTCCTGTTTCTTTTTCCTTCCATTTCTTTTCCCTTTCGACTATTATTTTCTTACACGTGCTTGCACTATCATATTATTATACCACCAACGTGCAAGAGGCAAAAGTTTCGTATGAGATATTCCTTTTTAATTTTATATAATGTCATTGTTGGAAGTTATTTTTCTATTGTTTGCATAACATAAATATACGTATATAGTATCTAGGTCGATCTAAACAAAACTTGGAGATCGACTTAATCCTATTACAATGACAAAACAAAGTACAACGGAGCTCAGTTGGTTGTTTACAATCGAAGTGAACTGACGTAGAGTGTACGTACGTAAGTAAGTACATTCTCTCTTTCTCTCTCTCTCTCTCTCTCTCTCTCTCTCTCTCTCGGATATGTGTAGTTCTAATAATTTTATTGTCTCAAATTTCAAAACGTTTTAACGGATATGCGAGATAAGATTAATTATCTTTAACTAATCATCGTAATTCTGATTAATTAATTAATTCGCATTAATTAACTTTCATAAAATTTTTCTCTTTTCAATCTTTCCTTTTTGAATATAAAATTTATTACGCTATAATTTCACTTGGAAAATTCTTTTTTCTTCAATTTCAATTCATCTCGGCGTATACTAAAACGTATATATATATATATATATATATATATATATATATATATATATATATATAATTTATTTTCTTTGAATGGAACTTTAAATGAAATTTAAATATCGTTTTTATTAACGCGAGTCTATATTTATAAATAAGCTTTATCTCTCTGAAATCTCTTTCTATGTTTCCTGTGGGTACATACGTAGAACGTTATTTACAAACTCATGGTACGTCGTTCATACGCAAAAAGGAAGAAAGAGAATATTCGAGTAACGACGATAAAGCTTATACATGGGGGATATGACTGACCGTAATTACGACGCTAATTCTCGAACCTGACGAACGGATTTATATGCTGCATCGTTGGATTAGCTGCATTGAAGATATCGTGGAAGCGAAACCATTCGGAATTAGACGTAATAAATACTGAACTCCATTGCTCGTCTAATCCGACATTGATACCTACATACGTACTCATATATATATATATATACATATACATTGTTCGAGGTTGAATGGATTAAAACCGGTATATTTATTAGAAATAACAAATTACGTCACTTTCACGTTCTCTCTCTTTTCCTCTTTCTCTTTTCGTTCTTTTTCTCTCTTATTCTAACTCACATTATCTTCTCAATGTCCAACGATTAACAGAAATCATAAGAATATGAATTAGAGTTTTATCGATGGATTGATCTAATTGTGATTGAACGTTTTGTGAAAGATTAAGATGGATGGATAAAAAAAAAAGAGAAAGAAAGAAAAAAATTTTAACCGTAATAACATCTTTTATTTTATTGTAAAAAAGAAATAGGCATTCTTTCTTTTGAGTGTTCTGTCAGGATATTAATCAAACGTACGGCTAAGATACAATTAAAGGTGCATACTAATGATGGTTACGGCGTCGGAGTGAAGAGGGCAGGTGTGCCCATCTTTTCTTTTTCCTTGGTACGGCGTATGTGTATCTGTGTATATGTATATGTGTGTGTGTGTGTGTGTGTGTGTGTTGTGTGCTGCTGTCTTCTTCTTCTCTACCTCCTTTCCCTTTTCAAGAGAGCTTGAGCCCAGTTCTCACGGTTAGTAATGTGTAAACCCTCGAGTCGCTGATTAACGATAGTAAAACTAGTAATAATAATAATAAGAATAGTAATAATGAAGAGGGTGTAAACGTGATTTTATTCATGATCGCACTGCATATCCGATTTAAGAATTAACGAGAAGCGAAGAAAAAAACGGATAGAGAGATAAGAAAGATAATCGAACGGAACTTGACTCTCATTTGTGCACGTTATATTTTAATTATTATTAGATCTATCGAAAACTTTTCCACTGCATTTTTTAAACGTACAATTAATTATTTATACAAGGACCAAAATCATTTTATCGAGGAGAAATTAAAAAAAAAAAAAATATCATTAAAATATAAACAAGTTACTCATTTATTATTTTCTAATACATATTATATATATAACTTTTTAAATATCACTTAATATTAATTCAAAGCAATATAAATGCTATAAGTTCATCAAAGTCAATAGAATATATCTAATTCGAAATAGTAAGGGAGAGAGAGAGTGAGGGAGAAAGAGAGGGAGAGAGAGAGAGAAAGAGAGAGAGAGAGAGAGGGAGAAAGAGAGAGAGAGAAAGAGAGAGAGAGAGAGAGAGAGAGAGAGAGAGAGAAATTCCTAATTACCTTTCATCAAGTCAGAATCTTGAATTCACGTAAATAGAGATAATGTATGGTTTAGTCGAACTTTGAATAACTTTGATCATCAAAAGCCATTGGTCTAATTCGTCCCTACAAACAACGAGAACACCAATCACGGTCACTTAACGCAAATACACGGTTCGTTCACACGCACGCGAAGCCGCTAGTTCACCGCGACAATTACAAGAGAGTATTTTTGTTCTGACCTTAACGATACTTCTCTACGACCTTGATCTTATTGCATCGCTTTAATTACAGCAAGCAGCGCATGTTGGAGGTGAAAATACCGTGACATTTTGCTAGAGAATCATGTACATTGTTGGTATTAGTAAATTACACACAATCGTAACCGCGGAGGAGTCGGACTAACTTGTTCGAACGAACTGTTTACACGAAGTAAAAGCGAATCGATTAGGGCTAATGGACCTTGATAAAGTTACTGAGTCAACTTCGAAACTCAGAGAAACTGTGTACGAAAAAGTTGACAACAACGGGGACTATACGTAAGCGGAAAGTCTACGCTCGTTAGTCACCCGGCTAACACGACACTTTGTTTCTCGCTCTTAATTGGCTCATGCAATTAATTAGTTCCTCCCTGCACGTTGGCCCTGCTAGCACGGGAGGCGAGAGAAGACTCACTTCGTTGGACGCGGCATCTTCGAGTACACTTCATCTTATCTCCAAGTCTTTCCTTGTTTTACGTGCGACTTTTTAGCTTTTTTCTTTTTTCTTCTCTTTATGTCTCGTTAAGAATAAAAATAAAAAAGTTATTTGTTTTTTCTTTTCCTTCATGTTTTTTTTGTTTCTTTTTTAATATGCAACATGATGCGAAAAAAACTATCGATTATTCTGATCTTTTAAATATCTTTCGAATTTACAACGAAAATCGATGGATAATTGAAAATTTCTTTTTTTTTGGAAAGAGAAAATTTGGAATTTTCGTTTTTTTCTTGCAGAATTTTTTTTTTTTTTTTTGTAAATCAATATTGCATCACGAAATAATTCAGATATTTTCAAATGGTATACTGGTGATAAAGTAAAAAATTACAGTTTTAGGATAGCTTCTTAGATCGATCCTACGTTATGTTACGATGTAAACACGGACCACACATGTAACGTGAACGTTTCAGGATGATTTATGTAGTCTAAGACATTCACGGATTTCCTGGATTTGAAAAGGCAGCATCGAAGCGTGTCTTAAGCCTTGTATACTAGACCTGTACTTAGTCGCGAGTAAACGCGTGTACAGAAATAGTCACGTGCTATCTTAGAGAGACCGTATACATAGATATATACCTATGTACCGTGAGTATATGAACTCGAAAACGTATTTCCACGAACACTTATCGATATTCTAGCTATGATCGGCGTCTTACAGCGCCGTCTTTCAAAATTCATATTCGATTAACGTTTACTGTCGAACTTGTCTTCGCATGATTTCTAAAAGAGATATATTTTCTCATGAAAATTTCAAGGAACCATAATTTTCAAATCGTTAAAAAACATTAGCTTACCATTAATCTCATAGTGGTTGTAATCATATAACAAAGTAGAACGGAGTCGAGCAGATCATAGCAGACATGCATATAATCCTGATGGTTTTGTGCATTGTTTACTTTTCAAGTAAACTCCAAGGCTGATACGATAGCATGCTTGGTATATTACAGTAAACATTTGATCAGCAATCCATCCTGATATTATCCAGGAGAAGCTTTACACCGTAACTGGTTTATATTGAATATAACATGTCCAGCTATGGTTCCTCTAATCCTCTTTCAAAGAATCATGCTGTACCATACGTTTGTTCATTCTGCACAGTGAATTTAACATTTCAATGACATATTCTTCTCCGTTAAACGCGAAAGAGAATAATTTCGAACGAATCAGACAAAGATATCACAA